>NC_056747.1:306285271-306511468 GCF_019279795.1 Protopterus annectens | reverse complement strand
AAATTTTTGGTCAGAGACAGTGTTGCAAATACGGGACGCTGTGGCTTTGACTCATGTGCTTTAATACTATGGTATATGGCACTTATTGACTGCATTGTCATTACATCACAAGAAAAAAGCTCAAGTATTCCACTTAAATACCAAAGTTGTTTTTTGTCACTGTAGTTACACCCCCAGTTTAGAGCAGCGTGCTGTAAACTGTCCTTACAGGTGGAACACCCAGCTTAGTGCATATTGTAAATGAGTCATGATATATTACCGTGAGAAATTTGCTAAGACTTTTAGTTAGAGAAATCATACCAGTAGTCATCTTATGTAGCTATCTGTGGCTTTCCCTTTCATTTCATAAATACTGACAATCTCGGTATTTTTTTTATCATATTACTGGTATGTTCTTATGAACCTAGACCAAAACTATTAATCTTTTCCATGAGAAATAAATTTCTGTCATGTTTATGTTATAGCAAAATATGCATACTTCACATGCTCTGTGAGACGTACTCATATCTGAGATTCTCTTTTTTGACTACTTTTCGACAAAGCAACTGAACAGTGCAAAATGAAATGAAAGTGGCATTATCAGTGGATCTTGTCAGAAAACTTAATATTGGCATGTACTAGAGTGAGATTTTCATTGAAGTTAGGGTACAAATTCAGGAGAGAATGGTCTTTGCAAATAGTGAAACTTTTACAAAACAGTTGAAAACAAAGGAGTAGACTTCAGTTCTCTAGACTAAAACAAACACACTACCAAAAGCATAAATTTATGTTACTTCACCCTTAAAAGCAGTGTTTCTGTAGAAATGTGTGCTTTTCATTTTCTAAATATACTGATGCATTAAAAAAAATAATGACTTTTTATTACAATTCAAGGTGCAGCTGCTATTTTGTCTCCTTTGCAGTAGAAGCCTGGTCCAATGGTGTTTTATAGATATCTATGCCACTAAAAAAAGAAAGTATTTATTTTACAAACAGCTTAACATCCAGTCTGGAAGCTAAAGGAGGGCACACAGGTGAACAGACAGAGATGGCAGACAGATGTGCTTTAACTGAAAAAATAAGACAAGCCATTCTTCATCAATTCACACAAACAGGCAAAAACCAGTGGAAACTCTATTGACACTGGTAGTAAGTTCTTCCTGAGACACTAGATGGAAAACCTTTCCCATTTGGAAACATAGGATTTCCTAGTAGTGGGTTTTTTGGCCTCCTGCAGAGCTTGTAGCTCGTCCTCAGTATAAAGGCGTCTGAAGGGAATTAAAGCCCCATCCCCTATAGTGACAAGTTTAGAGTCAGCATCTGTGGATGCACTAGAGTTCCCTTGTCCTCTATGAGCAGGTCCATCCTGTGGGGTAACCTGTAGCAACTGCCCAAGGCTAAATGCAGTAGGAGGGGAACCAATGCTGTCTTGGCCAAAAGGGGGTCACCAGCAAGATTATTGACTGTTCCTGCTGAATTTTCAGCAGGCCTTCCTGAATAAGTGAGAAGGGGGGAATGCATACAGAAACATCCCCTTCCATGGAAAGGACAGTGCGCCCACCTTTCATGCCCCAGGATGTGGGATCCTGACACAAAACTTGGAAAGCTGTTTGTTCATGGGGGAGGCAAAAAAATCTATTTGAGGTGTACCCCAATGATGGACCAGATCCAGAAACACATCCCTGTTTAACTTCACTTGTGGGACTGAGTCATGGACCTGCTGAAAGAGTCTGCCATCACATTCTGAGCTGAAGGAATGTAAATAGTCTGAAGAGACAGCTGGCTCTGCTGGGCCAGATTCCAGGCATGTAATGCCAGTCTGCAGAGGAGGTAAGACTTTGCCCCCCCATCTTGTTGATGTACCAGAGGACTGTGGTATTGTCTGTGAACCACCATAGAACCCCTGACGAAATCCTGGACTTGAAGATTTTGAGAGCAAAAATCAAGGCCCTCATTTACTTTATGTTGATGTGCGCCTTGGAGTTGGGGACCAGACATCCCTGACCTTCCAGGGTTTTAGAGTTGCCTCCAGCCTGTGTCTGACACTTGTGTACAGATCCTGGGTGGGAGGAAGTGGTTGTAGGGGGAGGCCTGGAATCCTTGAGACATGGAGAATCCACCACACTAACTCCTTTATCAAACATGTAAGAAGGGGAACTACAAAATCCACAAGGTGAGAATGTTGCTTCCTAACCGTTCTCAGGAACAACTGTAATTTCCTCATATGTAGCCTGGCTAAAGGGAGCATGGTAACAGTTGAGGCCATGAACCCCAAGAGCAGGAACTCCCTGGCCATCAGAGTTTGAATGTAGCAGGTCCTGGAAGTAGGAGGTAAGGGACAGGACCTTTTCTGAGGGTAAACAAGTTATCCTCTTGTTTATTAGAATCTTGCACCCCAGGAGGACATGATCTTGGGAAGGGTTCAGGGAAGACTTTTGAAGGTCGATAGTAAATCCTAGACTTTTCAGAAGAGATATACTGAAGGAAAGATTCTCCAGAAGGGTGTCTGAAGATGCAGCCAAGAGAAGTAGGTAGTCTAGATATGGAAAAATTTGTAAACTCTGTAGCCTGCAGTAGGCTATGATGGGAAAGTGCAGTTGTGTACACTTACCATAAATGTAGATGTAGAGTGTATTCACTGTTGCAGTCATCATATTTGGGTTATATGCCTGCAGGTAGCCCTCAGCCGGCCTGAATAGTTTCTTGGGATTTCTACATTGGATGCTGTCACTTCTTCTGTGACGTCAGGGGTATGAAACATGCAGCTGATGCCATTAAATCAGTTTTTTTTGCCCCAGATGTCAGGTGCCCCCAAAATAGGAAGCAATTACATGATGTGGAACACCTCCAACCAAAAGCAAATAAACATAGTATAAGATATGCCAAATCAAATAAAGGACAAGTGAAAGCAAAGACAATCAGGGGGCTGGAGGGAGGGTAAAGTACAGTTGTGTACACTTACCATAAATGTAGATGTTCGATTGTATTCACTGTTGCAGTCATAACATTTGGGTTATCTGCTTGCAGTAGCCCTCAGTCGGCCTGATTAGCACAGTCTTGGGTCCTGCATCAGTTGCTGTCTCTTCTTCCATGACGTCAGGTCATCAGGGGTATAAAACATGCAGCCGACACCATTACATCAGTTTTTCTTGCCCCAGATATCAGGTGCCCCCCTTAATGGGAAGCAATAAAACATATATATATATATATATATATATATATATATATATATACACACACAAAAGGATATACCTCCAGTAAAAAAGCAAATACACCAAAAAGCTTTTAAGCATAGTAAAGGAGAGTAGAGGTATAGCCAAAAAAAGTCAGGGGGCTGAAGGGTGGGTAACCAGGATTGCAACAGTGAATACACTCGCACAACTACATTTATGGTAAGTGTACACAACTATACTATGTTCTTCATGTTTCACTGTTGCAGTCATCACATTTGGGTAGATTTCCAAAGCTAAGGATGGGAGGAGGAATTTAGATAGCATTAGGATGAGCTATAAGACCCAGCAAGACTGCAGTGGCAAAGCCAGCTCTGGATTAAGAGAAAATTGGCAAATGGTAATGCTTGGTGAAAGTACGTACAGAACTCCAGGTAGCAGCAAGAGGGACACCTCTGAGAAAGGCTGTAGAGGTAGATGCAGCCCTGGTTGAATGTGGTCGGATCCCCTGTGGGATAGGTTTTCCATGGTACTTATAACAGAAATGAATGCAATGGCCTATCCATTTAGAAATGGTTTGCTTTGAAATAGCCTTCCCCTCTGCCCCTGCAGCAAATGCCACCAGCAGTTGTTCAGATTTCCTTTGAGGTTTAGTCCTGTCCAAGTAAAATGAAAGTGGTCTGTGCACATCTAAGGAGTGCAGTATCTTTTCCCCTTTGTTCTGTGGATTAGCAAAGAAGGTTGGCAAATTAATGGACTGATTAAGAGCCACACTGAATACCACCTTGGGCATGAAAGGAGGGATTGGTTCTGAGAGACACCCTGTCTGCATGAAAGATGATGAAAGGCTCCACTGCCATAACGGCCTGTAATTTAGATATCCTTCTTGCTGAAGTGATTGCTAAAAGGAAGGCTGTTTTCCAAGAAAGGAATTTTAAATATGCACTAGCAGCTGGATCAAAAAGGAGGAAGAGTGAGTTTCTCCAATACAAAGTTAAGGTCCCAGGCTGGAGTTGGGGCTCTCCTGGGTGGTCTTAAATATTTGGCCCTTCTGAGGAACTGCTTGAGCAGTGGATGAGAGAAGAGGGGAGGTTCGGTGTTATAATGAGCTGAAATGGCTGAGGAGTGAATTTTGATGGAGGAAAAAGAAAGGACCTTGTGAAACATCTCAGTTAAGTATTGTAAAATCTGAGGTAAGTTGGGTGCTGCTGTGCTCATCCCTTGAGATGAGTTCCAGGCACGGAATCTTTTCCATTTTTCAGCATAAGATTTTCTAGTACTAGGCCTCCTTGCCTCTAAAATGATATCCATCACTGGTTTATTAAGGGATGCTAAAGGAGAGATTAGTTAATTAGCCAGGCTGCTAGGTTCAGGATTTGAAGCTGAGGGTACAGAATCTGGTTCTCCTGCTGAGACAAGAGGGTAGGGGTCTGAGGCAGGTGCCATGGGGCCAACCGTGACACACTGTGCAAGAGGGGGTGCACCAGTGTTGGCATGGCCAGTCTGGTGCAATCAATATTGTCCTTGGTTTGTCCTGTTTGATCTTTAGTAGTACTTTGGAGAGGAGAGGCAGAGGAGGAAAGGCATAAACTGATAGGTTTTTCCAGCTGAAGGACAGAGCATCCACTTTTCAAGCTTGTTTGTGGGGAGTCCTTGTGCAAAGTTTGTCCAATTGGTAGTTCTGGGGGAGGCAAACAGGTCTATATCTGGGCTCCCCCATTTGTTTGTCAACATGTTGAAAATCTTTGGTTCCAGTTTCCACTCATGTGGGTCCATGAGGTTTTCTGCTTAGTCCGTCTGCCAGTGTATTTAGTTTTCCTGGCAGATGCACTTGGTAGCTCAAGGCTGTGTTCCACAATGCCATGGCTAGTCTGCAGAGGGGGTAAGAATGGGTACCCCCCTGCTTGTTTATGTACTACATAACAGTGGTGTTGTCCGTCTTTACCATTAATTGTCCTGGAAGAATGTGGTCCTTGAAGGCTGTCAGAGCATTCTGTACAGCTAACATTTCTTTTTGATTGATATGCAGGTGTATTTGACTTGGGTTCCATTTGCCCTGAATGCACCTCCCTGCCAGGTGAGCCCCCCATTCATAGTCTGATGCATCTGTTGTTAGGGTGTGGGTGGCAGGGGGTAGAGTGAATGGTAGTCCCTTGTTTTGGTGGCAGGCCTCTGCCCATCAAAGGAACACTAGGCGTAGGCAAGGTATGATAGGAATCATTGTTTCTAGATCCTGAGAATGTTGACACCATAGACTTTTTAGATACCATTGTAGTTTCCTCATATGCAGTCTTGCATATGGAATTAGAAGAATGCGGGAGGCCATGAACCCCAAGGCTTTCAGTATTTGCCTTGCAGATAGCAGGGTTTTCGTGGCCACTAGTTTGAAGTAGGTTGTCAAATGAATTTGTTTCTCTGGCATGAGGAAAGCCACCTGGGAAGTTGTATTCAAGCTTGCTCCCAGGAATATAATTTGTTGACAGGGTACCAGGTGTGATTTCTTTTTGTTTATGGTGTACCTCAGACAAGTTAGCATCCTTTGTACAAACGCCAGATGATTCAAAAGTATGTCCTGGCTTTCTGCCTGAATTAGACAACCGTCCAGTTATGGATATATTTGAATATTTCTTTGCCTGCAAAATGCAATGACTGGAGCTAGGCACTTTGTGAATACCCTGGGCGCAGTAGATAAGCTGAAGGGCAGTGCAGAGAACTGATAGCGTGTGTAGCCTGCTTTGAAGCGTAGGTATCTTCTGCAAGATTCCCTGATTGGGATGCTTCCTTTAAATCGAGTGTTGCTAACCAGGCATCTTTGCCTAGCATAGGAAGCAACTGGTGAAGAGTCAACATCTTGAATTTTGGAATCACCAAAAAGGTGTTTAGAGTATACAGGTCCAGGATAGCACGCCATGAATTGCCTTTTCTGGGTACCAGGAAAAGTCTTGAGTAGAAACCGTGTCCCTTTTCCTCTTCTCGTACAGTTTGAATAGCCTTTATGCTTAAGACAGAGAGTACTTGCTTTTGAGCCTCTGCCCACTGATTTGGGGTAGATCTGGCCAACCATTTGGGGTTGATAACGTGTGGAAGTGAAATCTGTATCCTTGGGACACTATATTTAAAACCCATTTGTCCTGGGTAATGGGTTCCCAGTTTTTTGCATGTAGAGCAATCTTTCCCCCCAAAGGGGCAGTCAGTTGAGTGCTTGGAAGTTTTAAAGTGAAGTCATTGAGACAGTTTACCACAGGGGGAAGTTTTACTACACCCAGACTTGGAAGTGGGGGCTCCCCACTGCTTAGTCCTGTGCATACCCTGGAACTGAAGCCTGTGTGTTCTGCTGGATCTGGGTTTGGACTGAGGCCTGGAAGAGGCAAGAAAGGACCAATTCTTATAAGGCCAATGCCTACTAAATCTTGGAGGTTGTACTTGTAAGAAATCTTTAACAGTTTGCATAGATTTAGCTTTTTCCTCCATCTTTTTAAGATCTTCTGCCCTATTGCCAAACAGGTGGTCCTGATTTAATGGAGCATCCAGTAATTTAGCTTTAACATGATCTGGCAAGGATTGCTCCTTAAGCCAAGCATGCCTTCTAAGTACAGACCCAGTGACAGCAGCCCTGCAAGAAGCCTCAAGTGAATCAAAACCACATTGCAAAGTATGTTTTCCAACCTGTTCAGCAGAATGCATTAAATCCCATAAATCCTTATTTTCAGCACAATCAGGAATCAACATCATTTTCTGTTTAAGCAATCCAATAATATGCTGTTGATACTTAAACATATGTAATTGGCAGTTTAAGGCCCTAATGGCCAAAGTTGCAGAAGTGTGTACCTTCTTGCCCTATCTATCCAGGCTCTGGAGTCTCTATCAGAGGGGGGAGGATTTTTGGCAGTAGTAGCTTTAATGCCCTTGGGTCCCTGTGAAATGGTCTCAGGATCCGCAGTAGTAGGATTTTTGAAAAGGAACTTGTGCAAGTCAGGAACCCTGTAATATCTATCAGGTTTTCTGGGAGCATGAGGTAAAGAGTCAGGGACCAAGCTAGATTCCAAAAAGGCATCATCAACAATGTCTAGCACAGGAGTGATAGCTAAAGGTCTGTGCAGGGGCAGGAGTAAGAAATCCCAAAGCCTCTTTTTAGAATCAGAGAAATCCTGACTTTCCCCAAAGAAAATGCTCCCTAAGAGTATGCAAGGTTTCAGCAAAAGAGAAATCCTCTGGGCGGGAAGCAGAGGGAATAGAGTTCTCAGCATCAGAATCCTCATAGGTAAAGAAGGGTAAATCCTGGTCATCAGAGGAAACAGAAATTTCAGAATCCTGGTCAGAAGTATCATAAGCAAACTCGGTCATAAATCTCTTAGTGGGGGAAGGTTGGCTTCCCCTGATTAAAGTAATAAGGTCTTCAGCCATTCTTATTTCTTTTTTAGGCATAGAGGCCTGACCATGCGGTCTGGGCGTCAGTTTTCTAGGCATGGTTCGAGTTTTAGGCCTTGAAGAAGAAGATGGTGTTGGTTTAATATGCAAGTCAGTGGGCCTGAATACACCCTCAGAAGCCGGTGCCTGCACAGTGGCTCCGGACCTATCCAAGGTAGAGACATCCGCAGGTTCCACAGTTGAAGCATCTCGTGGCATACCAGACTCCGAATGGGTCTCAGTAGAGGCCTGCGAATCTTATGTATTGGGTATCAGGGTCTGTGAAAGCGCCTCACTGAGTACCGGTGAACTGACGACTGGCTTAGCAGAAGCATCGTCAGCAGCTTTGGACCTAGGCGGCCTGTCTCTGTCTTTATCTTTGTGTTTTTTCGGAATGTCGGTAGTCAGATGGCTTAACGAAGACATATCTGGATAATTGAACCAAGCACCAAAATATTTAGAAGCGAAAATATACCAACAATGGATAGTTTGTAGTTTAAATAAGGCACAAAACTGACAGCGAGGTACATCATGGTCAGGGCCTAGGCAAGTAATACAGTACGAATGAAAATCTTTATGAGGTATTTGCTTTCCACAAGAAATGCAGTTATTTACTTTTACTGACATTGGTTTAAAGCAAGAAAAAGTTTCCCCAATGGGGTACTTAGCTTTTTAGTTGAAGACTTCAGTTCTGAAACTCGAAAACGAAAATTTCAGGAGTCGGCCGACCAGCACTTGCAAACTGCTTCTGCTTCGAGCACCGCATGGCAGGAAAGTCTGATGTAATGGCACCAGCTGCATGTTTTATACCCCTGACGACCTGAAATCATGGAAGAAGAGACAGCAACCGATGCAGGACCCAAGACTTTGTTAATCAGGCTGACTGACGGCTACTGCAAGCAGATAACCCAAATGTGATGACTGCAACAGTGAAACACGAAGAACATCCAGGACTGCAACAGTGAATACACTCGAACATCTACATTTATGGTAAGTGTACACAACTGTACTATGTTCTTTGTGTTTCACTGTTGCAGTCATCACATTTGGGTTGATTCCAAAAGCTAAGTAAGGGTGGAGGTAGATTACTAAGCATTAGTCCTGGCAATCAGGCCCTGTAAGACTGCTGTGGCAAATCCAGCTCTGGATTTAAAAAAAATAGGCAAGTGGTAACGTTTGGTGAAAGTGTGTGCAGAGCTCTGGTTGCAGCTTACAGGATGTCCCTGGGAGGGACTCCTCTGAGAAATGCAGTAGAGGTAGATGTAGCCCTAGTGGAATGTGTTCTTATCCCCTGTGGGGTAGGTTTTCCATGGTGCTTGTAGCAGAAATGGATGCAGTGAGCTATCCATTTAGATATGGTTTGCTTTGAAATGGCCTTTCTCTCTACCCATGTAGCAAAGCTGACTAGCAGCTGGTCAGATTTTCTGAGAGGCTTAGTTCTGTCCAAACAGAATCTAAGCTGTAGAGGTAGAGGTATGTCTAGAGAATGCAGTATCCTTTCCCCTTTATTTTGAGGATTCAGGAAAAAAATAGGCAAATGAATGTACAGTTTTAAAGCCACACTAGACACCACCTTGGGCATAAAGGATGGGTTAGTCCTGAAGGAAACCCTGTCCGCATGGAAGATAATTAAGGGTTCCACTGCCATAAGGGCCTGCAGTTCAGACACTCTTCTTGCTGAAGTGATGGCTAGAAGTAAAGCTGTTTTCCATGAGAGGAATTTCAACTTTGCTGTAGCAGCCGGTTCAAAGGGGGGAAATGTAAGTTTTTCCATTACAAAGTTAAGGTCCCAGGCTGGAGTTGGAGCTGTCCTGGGGGGGTCTTAAATTTGTGGCCCCTCTAAGGAACTGTTTTACCAGAGAATGAGAGAAGAGGGGTGGCTCAGAATTATAATGAGCTGAGATGGCAGAGGCATGAATCTTAATTGAAGAGAAGGATAGGCCCTTGTGGAGCATTTCTGTCAAGTAATCTAGTATATGAGGTAAGCTGGGCACAGTTGTGTCCATCCCTTGAGACTGGCTCCAGGAACAGTGTCTTTTCCACTTTTTTGAATAAGATTTTCTAGTACTAGGCCTCCTTGCCTCAAGAATGACATCCAGCACCTGCTTACTGAGGGTTGCTACAGGTGAGTTCAGGGGTAAGCCAGGCTGCAAGGTTCAGGGTCTGAAGCGGAGGGTGATGAATTTGGCCCCCTGCTGGGACAGCAGGGAAGGGGTCTGAGGCAGGTGTCATGGTTGTAGCACTGTCAGACTGCACAAAAGAGGATACCAGTGCTGGCGTGGCCAGTCTGGTGCAATCAGGATTGTCCTTGACTTGTCCTGTTTGATCTTTAGTAGAACCTTCAAGAGGAGAAGCAGAGGGGGAAAGGCAGACTGAGTGGCTTTCTCAGGAAAAGGACAGTGCATCCACCTTCCAAGCTTGGCTGTGGGGATTTCTTGTGCAGTATTTGTTCAACTGATAGTTCTGAGTCCACCTCTGGTGTCCCTTATCTGTTCCCCAAGAGCTTGGATATTTTGGGTTCCAGTTTCCACTCGTGTGGGTCCATGAGATTTCTGCTTAAGTCATCTTCCAGTGAATTTAGTTTGCCTGGCAGGAATTGAGCTTGTAGGTGCACTTGGTTGCTCAAGGCTGTGTTCCACAGAGCCATGGCTAGTCTGCAGAGTGGGTAGGAATGTGTTCCTCCCTGCTTGTTTATGTACCACATAACTGTGGTGTTCTGTCTTTGCCAATAGTTGTCCTGGAAGAATAAGGCCTTTGAAGGCTATCAGAGCATTCTGTACAGCTAACATTTCTTTTTGATTGATATGTAGGTGCATCTGCTTTGGGTTCCATTTGCCCTGAATGCACTGCCCTGCCATGTGAGCTCTCCATGCATAGTCTGATGCATCTGTTGTTAGGGTTTGGGCGGTAGAGTTGTTGTGGTTGAAGGCCTCTGTCCACCAAAGGAACTCTGCCCTTAGACACGGAATGATAGTAATTATTGTTTCCAGGTCCTGATAATGTTGACACTACAGACTTTTTAGATACTATTGAAGTTTCCTCATATGCAGTCTTGTATATGGAATTAACAGGATTCAAGAGGCCATGAACCCCAGAGCTTGTAGTATTTTCCTTGCAGATAGCTGGGTTTTTGTGGCCAGTTGTCAAATAAATTTGTTTCTCTGGAGTGAGGAATGCTATCTGAGAAATTGTGTTCAAGCTTGCTCTCAGGAATACAATCTGTTGGCAGGGTACTAGGTGTGATTTCTTTTTGTTGATGGTGTACCCCAGAGAAGTTAGAAGTCTCTTTACAAATGTCAGGTGCTGTAGTAGCAAGTCCTGACTTTCCGCCTGAATCAGGCAATTGTCCAAGTATGGGTAAATCTGAATTCTTCTCTGCCTGGAAAAAGCAATGGCTGAAGCTAGGCACTTTGTGAATACCCTGGGAGCAGTAGATAAGCCAAAGGGAAGTGCCGAGAACTGATAGTGCAGAGAGCCTGCCCTGAAGCAAAGGTATTTCCTGCAAGATTCCCCTTATGGGGATGTGCAGGTAAGCTTCTTTTAAGTCTACGGTTGCCAGCCAGGCATCCTTGGCTAGCATAGGAAGCAGCTGTTGGAGTTAGCATTTTGAATTTTGGAACAACCAGAAAGGTGTTGAGAATAGATAAATCCAGAGTAGGATGCCAGGAGTTTCCTTTTCTGGGAACCAGGAACAGTCTTGAATAAAAGCCTTGTCCCCTTTGTTCCGCTGGGACAGGTTGAATAGCCTTGATGCTGAGTTGAGAAAGTACTTGCTTTTGGGCCTCTGCCCACTGGTTTGAGGGGAGGTATGGCCATCCACTTAGGGTTGGGAGTAAGTGGAAGTGGAATTTTGTATCCACGGGCAACAATGTTTAAAACCCATTTGTCTTGGGTAATGCATTCCCAGTTTTTTGCACGCAGGGCGAATTTTCCTCCTAAAGGTGCAATACTTGAGCAAGGCTTGGTGGAGTTAAGGATAACTCACTGTTCAAGTTTACCATAGGGGGTGGGCTTACCACTCCTTGTTTTGGATGTGGGAGCACCCCACTGCTTAGATCTGTGTATAACCTGAGACTGACGCCCTGGGTGTCTGCTGCCTCTGGGTTTGGACTGAGAAGGCCTGGAAGGGCCTGGAAAGGACCTGTTCTTTGAAGGCCAATGCCTACTGAATCTAGGTGGTTATACTTGTAAGAAATCTTTAACAATTTGCATGGATTTAGCTTTCTCCTCTATCCTTTTGAGAACTTCTTCTGCTTTATTTCCAAATAGGCGCTCTTGGTTTAACGGTGCATCCAGTAATTTTGCTTTGACATGATCTGGCAAGTTTTGTTCCTTAAGCCAAGCATGCCTTCTAAGAACAGACCCAGTGACAGCAGCCCTACAAGATGCTTCTAAAGCATCAAAACCACACTGCAAATTATGTTTACCAACTTGGTCAGCAGAATGCATTAACTCTTGTAAATCTTTGTGTTCTGCACTGTCAGGAATCAACATCATTTTCTGTTTAATTAGCCTCATAACATGCTGCTGGTACTTTAACATATGAAACTGGCAATTTAAAGCCCTAATTGCCAGAGTAGCAGAGGTGTATACCTTCTTACCCCATCTGTCTAAAGCCCTAGAATCCCTGTCAGAAGGGGTAGAATTCTTGGCAGTAGTAGCCTTAATGCCTTTTGGTCCTTGAGAAATGGTCTCTGGATCCACAGTAGGATTCTTGAAAAGGAATTTGAGAGAGTCAGGAACTCTATAGTACCTGTCAGGTTTCCAGGGAGCTGGAGGCAAAGTATCCGGGGTAAGGCTGGATTCCAAGGAACATCTCCAGAATAGGAGGGATAGCTAGAGGTGTCTGCTGAGGCAGATTTAAAAATTTCCTGAGTCTCTTTTTGGACCGAGCAGTCCTGGCTTTCCCAGTAGAAATTCTCCCTAAGGGTATGCAGGGTTTCACCAAAAGAAAAGTCTTCTGGAGGGGAAGCAGAGGGAATGGAATCCTCTGCATCAGAATCCTCATAGGTAGATAAGGGTATGTCATGGTAGTCAGAAGGAACAGAGATATCAGATTCCTGATCAGAAGAATCAGAAGGAAATCAGTTTTAGGTCTCTGGGGGAAGGCTGACTTCCCCTAATTAAGGTAATAAGGTCTTCAGCCATTCTAATCATCTGTTTTTGAGACCTGTAGGCCTGAGAATGACTTTGGTCGTTGGATTCCTAGGCGTAGTGCGAACTTTAGGCCTGAGAAATTCAGTATTTTTGGCTTGAAATGAAGTCGGTTTAACATGAAAATCGGTAAGCCTGAATACACCCTCAGAAGCTGGTACCTGCACAGCAGCTCCGGACCCATCCAGGTAGAGATACCTGCAGGTTCCATAGTCGAAGAAGCATCTCACGGCATACCGGACTCTGAATGGGTCTCAGTAGAGGCCTGCGAATCTGTAGAAGTGGGTATCAGGGGCTGTGACTAGCTTAATGATAGCATTGTTGGCAGTTTTGGACCTATGCGATCTATATCTGTCTTTATCCTTATTTTTTTCGGAAGATCGTTAGACGCCATTTTGAAGTATGGAGATCTAGAGCGAAAAGTATTTAGCTACAAAAGTTGCCCGACTGACAGTTCGAGTGTTGAACAATGCACAAAACTGATGGCGAGGGACTTCGTGGTCTGGGCCTAAGCAGGTGACGCATTAAGAATGAAAATCTCTATGAGGCATTTGCTTTCCACAGGCAAGACAATTATTAATTTTTTATGACATCGGTTAGAGCAAGAAAAGAGGATCCCTAACGGGATACTTCAGGTCTGAAACTCGAAAAAACAAAATTTCAGGAGTTGGCCGACCGGCACCGGAACTGCTTCTGCTACCGCATGGCAAGAAAGACTGATGAAAGACTGACGTCATGGAAGAAACGACAGCTCCGACGCAGAAATCCCAAGACTGCGGTATTCAAGCCGGCTGAGGGCTACCTGCAGGCAGATAACCCAAATGTGATGACTGCAACAGTGAAACACGAAGAACATTAAGCATTTTGTGAATACCCTTGGTGCTGCAGACAGACCAAAGGGCAAAGCACAGAACTAAAAATGAGAGGAAGAAACAGAAAAATGAAGAAACCTCCTGAACAATTGGTGAATGGGGACATGAAGGTAGGCATCTTTGATGTCCAATGATACCATGAAGGCTTGGGGAAGGATAAGTGGGAGAAGAGAGGGCAAAGTCAACATGCAAAAGGTGGGAACTTTCAGAAAGGTGTTTAAATGGGAAAGATCCAGAATGGGCCTCCAAGGGCAGTCCTTCCTTCGAACCAGAAACATCCTTAAGTAAAAACCTTTTCCCCTTTGGGAAGGTGGTACCTCTTGGATAATGCCCTGAGAAAGGAGAAGGGAAAGGACCAGTGGAAGGAATTCCAATTGGTCTTGTAGAGGTTGTGGGATACCCTTTAAGGAGGGGATTCCCACACTATGAAATAGCCCTGACTAATGATGAATAGGACCCAAGAGTCCTGGGTTATCTGTCTCCAAGTTGGGAGGGAAAGGAAGAGGCGAAAAGAAAGGGGAGTAGATGGGTCTGGAGGCAGGTAGTCACAGACTACCAGGCTTGGCCTGAAAGGACCATTTCTGTGAAAGTGTCGAAGAAGCAGACTTAAGCAGTGATTTGTCTCCTGGAATCCCTCTTACCTTTGGATGGAGGAGCTCTAGTTGCCATCCTTACAAAGGTGGTTCTGGCTGGGTAGTTCCTCTGAAATCAGGGAACGGGAGAAAAAATGTGCTTTAAATCTTGGAGTTACTTTCCCTTTTTCTGAAGGGACTTAAAAAGCTCTGCAGCTGCACTGCCAAATAAAGCTTTATTGTCCAGAGGGGCATCCATTAGCTTGGCTTTAATGTCATCAGGTAATAGCTGTAGTCTGATCCATGAATGCCTCCTCAGAACAGACTCTGAAGCAGCTGCCTTGGATGAGGCCTCCACAAAGTACAGTTGTGTACACTTAGCATAAATGTAGATGTTAGAGTGTATTCACTTTCACTGTTGCAATCATCACACTTGGGTTATCTGCCTGCAGGTAGTCCTCAGTTGGCCCGAATATCAGAGACTTAGTATTTCTGCTTCAGATGCTGTTGCTTCTTCCATGACGTCAGGTCATTAGGGGTATAACAGGCAGCCTATGCCATTACATCAGTTTTTCTTGCTGCAAATGTCAGGAGCCCCCAAATAGGGAACTAGTATATGGTGGGGAAAACACCACCAGTAAAAAGTAAATACCAATACCAGTACGAATAGCCAGAGAGAGAAAACCAGGTGGCTGGAGGATGGGAAACCAGGACTGCAACAGTGAATACACTCGAACATCTACATTTATGGTAAGTGTACATAACTGTACTATGTTCTTGTTCACTGTTGCAGTCATCACACTTGAGCCGATTCCCAAAACTGAGGAAGGGTGGAGGCATTCATGAAGAGTTAGGGCAAGCTAGTACGCCTTGCAAGACTGCTGTAGAAAATCCTGCCCTGGATTTGGAAAAGATAGGCAGGTGGGTAATGCTTGGTGAAGGTGTGTACAGAATTGCAGGTAGCACCTTCCAGTATGTCCCTTGTAGGGACTCCACTGAGAAATGCTGTAGAGGTAGATGTAGCTCTAGTGGAATGTGTTCTGACCCCCTGAGGGATTGGTTTTCCATGGTGCTTGTAGCAGTAATGGATGCAGTGTGCTACCAATTTGGAAATGGTTTGTTTTGAAATGGCCTTGCCCTCTGCCCCTGTTGCAAAGCAGACTAGCAGCTGGTCAGATTTTCTGAAAGGCTTAGTCCTATCAAGGTAGAACCTGAGCTGTCTGTGCATGTCCAAAGAGTGTAGGATCATTTCCCCTTTATTTTCAGGATTAGGGAAGGTTGGCAAATGGATGGATTGGTTGAGAGTCAAACTGGACACCACTTTAGGCATAAAGGAAGGGTTAGTTCTGAGGGAAACCCTGTCAGCATGGAAAATAACAAAGGGTTCCACAGCCATCAGTGCTTGTAACTCAGACACTCTTCTAGCTGAAGTGATAGCTAGAAGCAAGGCTGTTTTCCAAGAGAGAAATTTTAACTCTGCTGAAGCAGCAGGTTCAAAAGGGGGAAGCATGAGCTTTTCCAGAACAAAGTTAAGATCCCAAGAGGGGGTAGGTGCTCTCCTTGGTGGCCTTAAGTTGTGTGCCCCTCTCAGAAACTGTTTGATCAGAGGGTGAGAGAACAGAGGTGGCTCAGTGTTGTAATGAGCCGAAATGGCACAGGCATGGATCTTAATGGAGGAGAAGGATCAGCCTCTGTGTAGTAGTTCTGCTAGGTAATCCAGGATTAGAGCCAAGGAGGGCAGTGCCGTGTCCTTTCCCTTAGACTGAATCCAAGAACAATACCTTCTCCACTTTTCAGCATAGGATTTCCTAGTACTGGGCCTTCTGGCTTCAAGGATGACTTCCAGCACCTGCTTGCTTAGGGTTGCCGGTGGGGTATTTAAGGAATAAGCCAGGCAGCAAGATTTCGGATTTGCAATTGTGGATGCAAAATCTGTCCCTCCTGCTGAGAAAGCAGGATTGGGGTCTGGTGTAGGTGCCAGGGTGGCACCATTGTCAGGCTGCACAGGAGTGGGTACCAGTGCTGGCATGGCCAGTCCGGGCAATCAGAATTATCCTTGGCTTGTCTTGTTTTACCTTGAGTAATACTCTGAGATAAGGGGCAGAGGGGGAAAGGCATAATTTGAGAGGTTTTCCCATTGAAAGGATAGGGCATCCACTTTCCAGGCCCTGCTGTGAGGGTTCCTGGTGCAGAATTTTCTTAACTGGTGGTTGTCAGGGGAGACAGAGAGATGCACCTCTGGGGTCCCCCATTTCTGGATCAGAACGTTGAAGGTGCTGGGCTCCAATTTCCACTCGTGTGGGTCTAGGATATTTCTGCTTAAGTCGTCTGCCAGTGAATTTTGTTTGCCTGGCAGGAATTGAGCTTGTAGATGAACTTGGTTGTCTAAGGCAGTGTTCCACAGGGCCATGGCAAACCTGCAGAGTGGGCAAGAATGGGTTCACCCGTGCTTGTTGATGTACCACATAACTGTGGTGTTATCTGTTATCAGCAGTTGTCCTGGAAAGAGTAGGTATCTGAAAGCTGTCAGGGTATTCTGTACAGCTAGCATCTCTTTCTGATTGATGTGCAGAAGAATTTGCCTTGGACTCCAGTGGCCCTGAATACATTTGCCTGCCATGTGAGCCCCCCATACATAATTTGATGCATCTGTAGTTAAGGTCTGGGTGGCATGGGGCCGAGTAAAATGCAGTCCCTTGTTGTGGTTGCATGCTTCTGCCCACCAAAGGAACTCTGTCCTTAGACAAGGTATGATAGGAATGACTTGTTTCCAGGTCCTGAGAATGTTGGCACCAAAGACTTTTTAAGTACCACTGAAGTTTCCTCGTATGCAGTCTTGCGGATGGAATTAGCAGAATACATGAGGCCATGAACCCAAGGGCTTGCAGTATTTTTCTTCCAGATAGCTGGCTTCTGGTGGCCATTTGTTTGAAGTAATCTGTCAGATAGACCCGTTTTTCTGAAGTGAGGAATGCCATCTTGGAAGTTGTGTCCAAGCTTGCTCCCAGGAATACAATCTTTTGACTGGGTACCAGTTGTGATTTTTTTCGTTGATGGTGTACCCCAATGAAGTTAGAAGGCTTTTTACAAATGTCAGGTGCTGAAGCAGCATCTCCTGACTATCTGCCTGAATCAGGCAGTCGTCCAAGTATGGGTAAATGTGGCTATTTCTCTGTCTGTAGTATGCAATAGCTGGAGCCAGGCATTTTCTGAATATCCTGGGCGCTGTAGATAAGCCGAAGGGAAGTGCAGAGAACTGATAATGCATAGACCCTGCCCTGAAACGTTGATACTTCATGCATGACTTCCTTATGGGGATGTGCAGATAGGCTTCTTGTAAGTCTAGGGTGACTAACCAGGCATCCTTGGCTAACACAGGGAGAAGCTGTTGCAGAGTAACCATCATTAATTTTGGTACCACCCGGAAGGTGTTGAGAATTGAAAGATCCAGGATTGGGTGCCAAGAGCCCTCTTACCTGGGTACCAGGAATAGTCTGGAGTAGAATCCTTGACCCCTCTCTGTTCTACTGGAACAGGCTGAATAGCTCTGATATTGAGCAGGGAAAGTACTTGGTATTGAGCCTCTGCCCACTGGTTTGGAGGAGGGTCTGGAAACCCACTTGGGGTTGGCAGGGAATGGAAATAAAATTTGTACCTCTGGGTTACAATGTTGAGGACCATCAGTCCTGAGTGATGGACATCCAGTTTTTTACATGACGGGCAAGTTTTCCTCCTAGGGGCACAAGCAATTGGGCAGGGCTTGGAAGCAGAGTTGAGAAGTCATTGTGAGCTTTTTCCATAAGGAGGTGGCTTACCACTCCCTGCTCTAGGGGTGGGGGCGCTCCATTGCTTAGATCTCTGCATGCCCTGAGACTGTAGTCTGGGTGTTTGTTTCCCCCGGGTCTTGTTTAGGAAGATCTGGAGGGGCTGGATAGACCAGTGTTTTGAAGGGCAATGCCTACTGAATCTAGGTGGTTGCACTTGTAGGAATTAACAGTTTGCATAGATTTAGCCTTTTCTTCCATCTTTTTAAGAACTTCTTCTGCTTTGGTGCCAAATAAATGGTCCTTATTTAAAGGAGCATCTAGTAATTTAGATTTGGCATGATCTGGCAAAGCTTGCTCCTTCAGCCAAGCATGTCTTCACAGTACAGATTCAGTGACTGCAGCCCTGCAAGATGCTTCCAGGGCATCAAAGCCACACTGCAAAGTATGCTTACTAACTTGGTTTGCAGAGTGCTTAAGCTCCTGTAATTCTTTATTTTCTGCACAATCTGGAAAAATTACCACTTTGTGTTTAATAAGTTCCATAATAAGTTGCTGGTATTTCAGCATGTGAAACTGGTAATTCAATGCCCTGATAGCAAGAGTTGCAGAGGTATATACCTTCTTACCCCATCTGTCCAAAGCTCTGGAATCCCTGTCCAAAGGGATAGGATTTTTGGCTGTAATAGCCTTAATACCTTTAGGTCCCTGGGAAGTGATCTCTGGATCAGTTGTAGGATTCTTGAAAAGAAACTTGTAAGAAATCAGGTACTCTGTAGTACCTGTCTGTTTTTCTAGGGGCCAGAGGTAAAGTGTCTGCAGTAAGACTGGATTCCATAAAAACATCATCCACAACATCCAGGACAGGGGGGTATAGCTAAAGGCCTGTGCTGAGGCAACTCTAAAAAAATTCTCAGTCTCTTTTTGGACTGAGGATAGTTCTTGGCATTCCCAATGGAAATGTTCTCAAAGTATGCAAAGATTCACCAAAAGAGAAATCCTCTGGAGGGGAGGCAGAGGAAATGGATTCCTCTGCATTTGAATCCTCATAGGTGGCTAAGGGCATGTCTTCATAATCAGAAAAGTCAGAGTCATCGGACTCCTGGTGTGTAGAACCTGAAGGGGACTGGAGTCTTTCTCTTCGCTAGGGAAGGCTGGCTTCCCCTAATCAGCATAATAAGGTCTTCAGCCATTCTAAGCATTTGTTTTTGTGGCAAGGGGGCCTGAGCTTGCACTTTGGTCATCAGTTTTCTAGGCATACTGCGTACTCTGGGCCTAAGAAACTCGGTAGTTTTGGTTAAAAAAAAGAAGTAGTCAGTTTGATTCAAACATCGGTAGGATGAAAAACTCCCTCAGAAGCCGGTGCCTGCACAGCGGCTTCGGAACCATCTAAAGTAGAGACATCCACTGGTTCCATAGTCGAAGAAGCATCTCGCGGCATACCGGACTCCGAATGGGTCACGGCAGAGGCCTTAGAATCCATAGAAACGGGCATCAGGGGCTGCAAAAGCGCCTCACTGAGTACCGGTGGACTGGCAACCAGCTTAATGGAAGCGTCAGCAGTTTTGGACCTATGCAGTCTATCTTTACGTTTTTTCGGAAGATCGGTAGTCGGATGGCTTACCAAAGCCATTTCAGAATACCGAGATTGAGAGCGAAAGAATTTAGTGACAAAGATAGCCCAACAACACATGGTTCAGACATTAAACAAGGCAGCAAGGGATGTTGTGGTCTGGGCCTAAACAGGTGACACAAAGAATGAAAATCTGTGGTGTGTGTGCTTTCCACAGGCATGACAATTGTTAACTTTTTCTGACATCTGTTAGAGCAAGAAAAAAGGATCCCCAATGGGGTACTTAGCTTTAGCAGACTTCAGAATTATTTAACTCGAAAACGAAAAAATCAGGTAGCGGTCGACCGGCACTTGCAAACTGCTTCTGCTTTGGGCTCCTCCTCAGCAAGAAAGCCTGATGTAATGGCATTGGATGCCTGTTTTTATACCCCTGATGACCTGACATCATGGAAGAAGCAACAGCATCCGACGAAGAAATACTAAGTCTCTGGTATTCGGGCTGACTGAGGGGTGAGGGCTACCTGCAGGCAGATAACCCAAGTGTGATGACTGCAACAGTAAAACATGAAGATCATCATCATAACTGCATTTGATGGAGTGCCTGGTAACCTGGGAAGAGGAATTTAGGATGGAAGAGAGCTTGGCTTTAGTGGGTGAATCAAGAGAGCTCTGAAAGAAGTTTCCCTGCATCTGCCAGAAGAGCCAGGGAATATTTTTGCTGTGTGACTGATAATTCAAGGCCCTGAAGGCCAAGGTTGTAGAAGAATACACTTTTTCCCCAATCTCTCCAGCACCTTGTTCCCCTTACCTGATGAAAGGAGAGAGGAGGAAGGCAAAACTTTTGAAGCTTTATCTGTTGCCACAAAAATAATAGCTGGATCAGCTGGAGGTGCCTTAAAAACACTTGGCATCCTCGGGCAACTTGTAGAAAAAATAGTTATGTACTTACCATAACTTTGTATCTGTGTTATCCTAGGTCATCATTCATCATTTTAGGGTTTACGATCTGATCTCAGTTCTGAGCCAGCAACATAACAGATGGATCCAAGGCTCTAGCTTCTCCCGCAACCATAATGCCTTGCTGCCCAGACTGAGTTTCCTGTTCTAACTCTAAAGAGTATCCCTACAACAACTCTGGAAGAAAACAAACGTCCTCCAATACCCACAGGATAGGGGGATGGCGGGAAGAAAAATGTGATGAATGATGACCTAGGATAACATAGATACCAAGTTATGGTAAGTACATAACTATTTATCTGATGTTATCCCTGCCATCCTTCACCACGATAGGGTCAGATTCTCCAGCTACCACATATCCTGGGAGGCTTCAAGGAAGGACGTTCTGGAGCACAGTGGTGCCAAAGAAATCCTTACTCCTAGAAGCAAAGTCTATCTTACAATGCGAAACGAATGTGTGAGGACTAGACCAAGTGGCAGCAGCACAAATGTCATCAATAGAAACCTTGGCCAGAAAAAGTGAAGCAGTAGCCATGGATCTAGCACAATGAGCTTTAATTTTCCCATGAATTTCAAGGTGCCTGAAAGCACAGTGTGTGGAAATGCAACTAGAAATCCAATTAGAGACAGTGATTTTAGAAACTGGGAGACCACATCTATTAGGAGAAAAGGCCACAAAAAGTTGTTTCGACTTACGAAACTCCTTGGTCCTGTGAAGGTAGAATCACAACTGTCTGTAAACATCCAAAGTATGAAGAATTTATTCTCCCTTGTTTGAGTAATTAGGAAAGAACACAAAGTTAAATATATTGATTCAAGGTGGACTCTGAAGTGGCCTTGTACAAAAAAGAGGGATTTGTCCCGACAGAAACCCTGTCCTTGTGAAAAAGCATATAAGGAGGGGTTATGGTAAGAACTTGCAGTTCCAAAACCCTCCCGGCTGAAGTAATGGCCACAAGGAAAGCAGTCTTCCAAAAAAGGAACTTGAGTACACAGGAACTGGAAGGCTTAAAAGGACTGGTAGTTAAGAGACTGCAAAACTAAAGTAAGATCCCAAGGAGGAGTAGGGGGTCCTTTATTGGTGGTCTATGAAGAAGAAAACTCTCCTTCATGAATGCTTTGCAAAGCGTAGAACAAAAGGTAGGTTCCCTGTTCTCATGGAAATTAGAAACTGCAGCCAACTAGAGTTTGATAGTAGAAAAACTTGCTCCTGCTTGGAAAAGTGAAGACAGAAACAAAAGGATGTCTCAAACAGAAGTGGAAAAAGGATCCGGATTCCTGTCCTTGGCCCAAATGGAGAACCTTTTTCACTTACTGCGGTAAACTTTTCTAGTGGAAGGTCTCTGGGAGGCCAGAATGATATGCTTAATGGGGGATGGAAGCCTGGACTGCTTTAGAATCAATTTAATTGGAGAAACAATGCAGTTAACCCAAGGGTCCAAAGATTTGGGACAGGAAGCCCCAACGGATGGGAAATCAGATCCTGACTGGGATCCAGTATCCAGAACGGATACTTCAGATGAGACCTGATGTAAGAGAACCACGGTTGACGAGCCCAGATAGGAGCAATGAGGATCAGAGATGACGTCTGGTGTTGCACTTTTTGTAGAACCTTGGGAATTAACATGACAGGAGAATAGGCTTAAAGGAGACCAGGGGGCCAATTGTGGACTAGTGCGTTCCTCTGTGACTTCACCTGAGGAGGATCAGGGTGAAGTAATTGCTGCATTTGTGGTTGACTGGGGAGCCAAAGGGATTGCAGCAAGGTAGACCCCAAAGGTCGAAAATCCACTTTGCCACAGAGGGATTGAGAGACCACTCATGAGGGCTCAACCTCAACAACAGTCTGCTGAGCCCATCAGCCAACATGCTGGTTGGTACCCCTGAGTATATGCGTTACAAGAAGAAAGCGCCCGGAGGACATCGCCCATTCCCACCCTCTCATGGCCTCCCTGCACAACTGGTAAGATAGTCTTTCC
Source organism: Protopterus annectens (assembly GCF_019279795.1). Lineage (NCBI taxonomy): Eukaryota > Metazoa > Chordata > Ceratodontiformes > Protopteridae > Protopterus > Protopterus annectens. The sequence goes on along the minus strand of NC_056747.1, from coordinate 306,489,041 downwards.
CCTTGCTTGTTGATGTACCAGACCACAGCCATGTTTGTCCATCTGAAGTGCAATCGTCCCTAGATGGAGGTAGTCTTAAAAGACTTGCAATGATAGGAGAAAGTACAGTTGTGTACACTTACCATAAATGTAGATGTTTGAGTGTATTCACTGTTGCAGTCATCGCATTTGGGTTATCTGCTTGCAGTAGCCCTCAATGAGAAGTTATGTACCGACCATAACGTTCCATGTTAGTTGTCTTCTCTCGCCTTCTTTCTTGCTGGATGGGTTCGGAGCCGATCCTCAGCTCCGACTCGGCCACTTACTAAAGCTCGAGAGCTAATTTTACCGGCTCGAGGCAACCCTATATCCCATGATGCAAGGCGATAACTACCCAGATCTCGTTTGGTAGCTAAGGAAAAATTATGCAATATATTCCTCCAACTGGAGAGGAGGAGGAAGAGGTAATAATCCCCCGAAAAAGACCAACCTGATCTAGTGACACTAGTAAGCTGATTAGCTGGAAAAATTGGATCAAGACTCTTCAAGGAAGAGGAACAATCTTCTCAGTCTGACCAGGCTAGGGGAATGGTGGGCGGGATGCAAGAAAGAAGGCGAGAGAAGACAACTAACATGGAACGTTATGGTAGGTACATAACTTCTCAATGTTAAGTTGTCAATCTCGCCTTCATTCTTTCTGGATGGGACCGCGTCCCTAGCACCTTTATCCTGGGTGGCTCAATGGAACAGACTCTTGAGAACGGTGGAACCAAAATTTGCTCTGTTTCTGGAGGCCAAGTCTAATTTGTAATGCAAAACAAAGGTATGAGGAGAGGCCCATGTGGCTGCTGCACAAATAGTGTCTATTGGAAGTCTAGCCTGAAAATCTGTAGATGTAGCTAGTGCTCTGGTGGAACGGGCTTTTGGCCTAGAAATCAACTCTTTACCTCTGAGTTGATAAATGCATGTAATCACAGAAGACAGCCACCTAGATAGGGTTACCTTGGATACTGGAAGGCCTTTCCTGTTCTCTGCATAGGATAAAAACAGTTGATCAGATTTCCTAAATTGTTTGGTTCTGTCCAGATAATATCTGAGTTGGCGGTGAACATCGAGATAATGTAGTTTTTGTTCCGCTCTATTAGAATAATTTGGGAAAAAAACTGGAAGATCAATAGATTGATTTAAGTTAGTCTGCGATGCCACTTTGGGTAAGAAAGACGGATTAGTCCTTAGAGAAACTCTGTCTTTGTGGAACATTAAGTAGGGAGGACGAATGCAGAGGGCATGAAGCTCAGATACTCTCCTGGCAGAAGTAATGGCGACTAGAAAGAGTGTCTTCCAAGAAAGAAATTTCAATGAACAGGTAGCCGCAGGTATGAAAGGGGGAAGAATCAAGGATGTTAAAATTAAATTTAGATCCCACTGTGGTGGGGGGTCTCTAATCGGAGGTTTAAGTAAAAATATACCTCTAAGGAATGCCTTGCAAAGTTTATGCGACATGATGTTGTGGTCCAACAAGCCGATATGAAAATTTGAAATGGCTGCCAACTGAACTTTTACTGTGGAGGAAGAAGATCCTGAATGAAAAATCTCGGCTAGGAAGTCCAAGACCGAATGAATCGGAGCAGTAAAGGGATCTATGTTCCTAGCTTTTGCCCAGAAGGAGAAACGTTGCCATTTACTAGTGTAAATCCTTCTGGTGGAAGATTTAAGGGAAGCTACTATGATATCCTGGACGGGATTAGAAATCATAGGAAGCCTGGCTAGGGATGGAAGTGGAGCAACCAAGCAGTGAGGTTGAGAGAAGGTATGGATTGGTGCAGCTGCCCAGACTGGTGGGTCAGAAGATCTGGAACCGGGTCCAGATGCCATGGCTGTACCAAAAGATAACGATGTAGGAATGGAAACCATATCTGTCGAGGCCAATAAGGGGCAATGAGAATCATCTTGGCTCTCAAGGTGGTTGCTTTCTGAATTACTTGTGGTATTAGAGGAAAAGGAGGAAAGGCATAGAGAAGTCCCCGGGGCCAATCTTGGATTAGAGCATCTCTGGGGGGATGGCCTGGAAGGGGGAAGAGAGAGAAGCTGGGGCATTTGCTGTTTTGAGGTGTAGCAAAAAGATCGCAGCAAGGAAGGCCCCACTTCTGAAAAATCTCTTCCGTCACAGATTGTTTGAGAGACCACTCTATGCGTTGCTATCAGAAACCGCTGAGAAGAGATTGCCCACTGCCAAAGTCCGAGTGCCTCTCGACACAGTGGATAGGACTTGGTTCCGCCCTGCTTGCTGATATACCACACTATGGACATATTGTCCGTTTGGACTGCAATAGTTCCCAGGGGAAGAGAGTCATGGAGGGCTTGCAATGTTAAAAGCACTGCTCTCATCTCCAGGACATTTATGTGCAGGTGGCATTCGAAAGGTTGCCAAGTGCCATGGACCATCCTGCCCTGATAATGCCCCCCCCACCCGATCAGGGAGGCGTCCGATGTAACCGTGGTGACCGGGGCGGGAGGAACAAAGGGTCTGCCCTGATGGACTTGAGGGGACAATATCCACCAGGTCAGATGCCTTTTGCAAATTGGAGTTATGATCCTGTGACGCATGGGAAGTCGTTGAAAGGACCATTGGGCGAATAGCATCCATTGTAGGAGACGCATGTAAAAGCAGGCAAGGGGAAGAAGTGTTATGGCGGCCGCCATAAGACCCAATACTTTCAGGGCAAACCTGGCCTGAATTTTGTCGCTCTGAAGAATCACATGGATGTGGTTTTGAATATCCAAGATCCTTTGGTCTGTTAACTTTGCTGAAAGTCATACGGTGTCCAATTTTGCGCCTATAAAGGTAATAGATTGACAGGGCGACAAGGCAGATTTTTTGAAATTTATAGAAATCCCTAGCCCTCTGCAAATGTGAATGGTGTAATCTCTGGCTTGGAGAAGTTGATGCCTGGTGGTGGCAGTGAGGAGCCAGTCGTCTAGATATGGAAACACCTGGAATCCTTGACGTCTCAGATGAGCCGTAACCACTGCCATACATTTGGTGAACACTCTGGGGGCTGTAGTGAGTCCAAATGGCAGGGCTCTGAACTGGAAGTGACTGGCCCCCAGCCGAAAGCGGAGAAACCTTCTGGAGCGCCCGTGAATTTTTATGTGATAGTACGCATCCTGAAGGTCCACCGAGCACATCCAATTGTCCTTGCCCAGAAAGGGTAGAATGGACTGAAGCGTGACCATCCGGAATCTTGTTTTCTTTACAAACTTGTTTAGTTTGCTGAGATCTAATATTGGACTCCAGTCCCGTCTTTTTTGGTACTAAAAAGAACCTTGAGTAGATTCTGGATCCTATTTGGTCTGCTGGGACTGTCTGGATGGCTTTTTTTGCTAGCAGTTTTGATATCTCTGGTACTGCTAGTTCCCTTAAACCAGGTGGAACGTCTGGTAGGGTTCCCTTTTGCTGAATTGGGGTGTGGATAAAGGGAATTTTGTAACCCTCGGATATGATCGACTGTACCCATTTGTCTTGAGAAAGGGAAAGCCAAGCTTTTGGGTACAGCGATAATCTTCCCCAGACTGCTTCCGAAGGTGGACAATCGGGCAACATCTCAGGGATGCTGGAAGGGTTTGTCAGAGAGAGACTCTCTGCTACCCTGATTCTGTGGACCCCCTCTGCCCCTAGGTTGGTGTCTGTTGTTGTTACACCCTCTGCCTCTGGGGGTAAACTGACCTTGTGCGTCAGGCGTGACTCCTTGAGATTTGCGGAACCACATTTTCCCTCCCTTCTGACCTTTTGGGTAAGGTCTTGAAGGGGTGGAGAAACGGACTCCTACGGCAGAAAGAGTCTTGCCATCTTGTTCGCATCTAGTCAAGGTGTCTTTCACTTGAGGTCTGAACAAGGTCGAACCATCAAAGGGAGAGTTTGTGAAGGACGCCTTGAAGGGGTCTGCAAAATTACAAAGCCGCATCCAGGATTGACGCCTTAAAGCCACTCCTGTGCCTGCGGCCTATTACGCTCCATCGGCTGCATATGAAATGAGCATGGAGGAGTTAACAATGGAGTTTAGGATTCCTAGCTGTGAGTTAATTTTATCCTGGGACCCAGCAGCTGACGGATCCTGTAAAACTTCTCCCAACTCTTTAAGAACATCTCTTTGAAGGCGGGTGAAGTGACACAAATAGTTCAGCGACCGCATGGCAAAGGTCGCTGAAGAAAAAATCCGCTTGCCGTACCTATCCATAGTCCTGGAATCCTAGTTAGGAGGATGGACAGGTACTGAAGGATCAGCTAATTCCTTCTTGGTAGCTGCAAGCCACCACCATGGCATCAACCGGGACACCTTTTGTCAAAAATTGCCTATCAGGTGGGGCCGTAATGAATTTAGAAGGCCTCCGAGGAATGGGTTCCACCGAGTCCGGGGCCATCCACGCCTTCCGAGCCACCACGTCCATAAGAGGGTCGAAAGGCGGAGACACCCAGGAGATGGAGGGTCGAGACCCGAATGCCTCTAGGTATACCGACTCGTCCTCGGAAGGATTAAGGGAAGGCCAGTTCCCCCTCTGCTTAAAGAGTTCAAGGATGTCTGAGAAAGAGACATCCTCAAAGGGAGACCTTGGGGATCCCTCCGACTCATCCAAGTCAGTATCGGATGTAATAGACTCGGGGGAGTCTAGATGTTTCCTCTTACATGTCCTCTTATGCGGAGGCTCACCTGATGGGTCAGGAGAAGCCTCGGAAGAGGAAGATATTAACAGTGGGGAAACCTGAGGCGTTGGATCTCTGGGTCCGGGAGCAAGAGAGTGGGAAGAGACGTCAGCAGGCACTGTAGTGGGAGGAGCTGATGGAACTGACCGTTGACTATGCCCTGGGGCTAGTACACTCCTCATCACCTCGAAGGCTCCCCTATCAGAGAGGCCAGAAGGCTCCTGCTCTGAAGAGATAGGAACCCCAGGCTGCACCGACAAGGACGGCTCCGAGGCTGATGGGGCTGAGCTCACCAGTGCTGAAGCTCCGAGGGAGAAAGTACAGTTTTGTACCTACCATAAATGTAGATGTCCGAACTGGATAGCATCTGCAGTCATAACAAGTGGGTTGTCCTGTCATCAGGCAGCCCTGCAGTCGGCCGGATTCCAAAGTCCGGGTCCGGCTTCGGCTGATGTCGCACTCCACCCGACGTCATCTCTGTTGGTCTTCGGGTATAAAAGCATCAGCCGACGCCATTTTCCTCAGTGTTTCTTGCCCCAGATGCCAGTAGCCCTCTTGCAGGCTAAAATTTTGGATAGATGCCAATGTTTCCAAATAGATAGAGGTAAACACAACAATAAGCATATATGTACATATATACAAACAAATACACCATAAAGACTCCCCAACAGCTAGCTATTAGGAGGGTAAACACCCTAGGAGTACCACAGAGGGGAAGGAGGAGGGTAATCCTGACTGCAGATGCTATCCAGTTCGGACATCTACATTTATGGTAGGTACAAAACTGTACTATGTCCTTCATGGATGCATCTGCAGTCATAACAAGTGGGTAGAATACCATAGCCAACTAGGGGAGGAGGATAAAAATAGATTATGGTGTGTTTAGGATCCCTTGCAGTACAGCAGTGGCAAACCCTGCTCGGGATCTGGAATATAGAGGCAAATTATAATGCTTGGCAAATGTATGCACGGAGGTCCAAGTAGCCGCCTCAATAATGTCTTTGGTTGCCACTCCTCGTAAGAAGGCTGTGGTAGTGGCTGTCGCCCTTGTAGAATGAGGTCTTATGTTCTGTGGAATTGGTTTTCCATGGAAGGAGTAACAGTATCGTATGCAATTTCCTATCCATTTGGAGATTGGCTGTTTGGAAATAGCTTTTCCTTCCCTTCCTGTTGCATAGGCTACAAAAAGTTGGTCAGTCTTTCTGCTATTTTTTGTTCTGTCCAAGTAGTAGCGTAGCTGTCTATGTACATCCAAGGTATGCAGTATTCTTTCCCCTCTGTTTTGTGGGTTGGGAAAGAAGGTAGGTAGGTGGATTGACTGGTTTAAAGACACTCTGGATACCACCTTGGGCATAAATGTAGGATTAGTCCTCATGGATACTCTATCTTGGTGGAAGATTAGGAAGGGTTGCACTGCCATTAAGGCTTGTAGTTCTGAAACCCTCCTTGCTGAAGTAATTGCCAGTAGGAAAGCAGTTTTCCATGACAGGTGTTGTAGGTCTGCTGTTGCTGCTGGTTCAAAGGGTGATAGTGTCAACTTTTCTAGCACAAAGTTTAAATCCCAAGCTGGTAATGGTGGTTTCCTTGGAGGTTTTACATTCTTGATTCCTCTGAGGAACTGCCTGAGCAAAGGGTGCGAGAAAACAGGTGGATCAAAGCTGTATTCTGCTGAAATAGCTGATGCATGTATCTTTATGGAGGAGTAGGACAGGCCTGAATGAAGAAGTTCAGCCAGATACTCCAGAATGTTAGGCATATCTATGTTTGACACATCTTTTCCTCTTTCCGTACTCAAATGACAAACCTTTTCCATTTTCCAGCATAGTTCCTTCTTGTTGAAGGTCTGCGTGCTTCAAGAATAATGTCTTTCACTCTTTGGGAAAGTTCTGGATTAGCTGCTGCTATGTGATGTTCCATGCAGTCAGTTGCAGCGTTTTTAGGTTTGGATGTATGATGCTGTAGTTGTTCTGAGTTAACATCAAAGGCATCAGAGGTATCGGCCACATTTTGTTCCGAGACATGCTCTTCAGTAGTGGGTACCAGTGTTGTCTTGGCCAGTTTGGAGCTATCAGGATTATCCTTGGACGTTCTTCCTGGATTTTTAGTAGTACCTTGTGTATCAAAGGAAGAGGTGGGAATGCATATGCTGTTAGGCCTTTCCAGTTGAAGGAAAGTGAGTCCACTTTCCATGCTAGTGGGTGGAATGTCCTTGTGCAGAATTTTTTGAGCTGGTGATTGAGAGGTGATGCGAATAGGTCTATCTGTGGCAATCCCCATTTCTTTGAGATGGTCTTGAAGATGTCCGGGTGCAGCTTCCATTCGTGGGCATCCGAAGTGGTTCTGCTTAATATATCTGCTAGAGTATTGTCTTTCCCCGGTACAAATATTGCTTGTAACTGAATGTTGTAGCTGAGTGCCAGGGTCCACAGCTCCAAGGTCATTCTGCATAGGGGGTATGAATGAGTGCCTCCCTGTTTGTTGATGTACCACATGACTGTGGTGTTGTCTGTCCTTATCATCAACTGGCCCTCTTTGAGAAATGGTTTGAACTTTTGGATTGCCAGTTTTACTGCCAACATTTCTTTTAGATTGATGTGCAGGTGAAGTTGATCCTGTGTCCACAATCCTTGCACACATTTGTCCAGCATGTGTGCCCCCCATCCTAGGTCTGAAGCGTCTGTTGTGATGGTCTGGCTTAGTTGACATCTGCGAAAGGGTAGGCCTGGGTTTGACTGGCATGCCTGAGCCCACCATAGGAACTCCTGTTTTAAGCATGGAATTAGTGGGATTTCTGTTTCTAGACTGTGTCTGTGTTGGGACCATAAATTCTTTAGGTACCACTGTAGTTTCCTCATATGTAGTCTGGCAAATGGGACCAAGATTATGCATGATGCCATGAAGCCCAAGGCCTGCAGAACTTTTCTTGCTGTTAACTTGTTCAGTTTTGTTAGTGCCAAGAAGTAAAGAGGAAGTTCTTTTTGTTTTCCTGTAGACAGGAATGCCATTTGTTGTACTGTGTCCAATTCAGCCAAGAATGTCCTTGTTTGGGATGGTATCAGCCTTGACTTTTGTAAATTGACCGTGTATCCCAGTCCTTGTAGCAAGTAAATGACCCTTTGTAAATCTGTTGTCAGCTTGCTTTTGTTGTCCCCTTGTAGCAGGCAGTCATCCAGGTATGGGTAAATTTGAATTCCCTGTAGTCTGCAATGGGCGATTACTGATGCCAGGCATTTTGTGAATACTCTGGGCAGTAGATAAGCCAAAAGGCAATGCTGAGAATTGATAGTGCTCTGATCCTGCAAGAAATCTGAGGTATCTTCTGCAGATTGGTCGAATGGGGACGTGCAGGTATGCCTCCTTGAGATCTAGAGTTACCAGCCAAGACTCCTTGCCCAGCATGGGAAGAAGTTGCTGTAGGGTCAGCATTTTGAATTTTGGGACAATGATGTATGTATTTAAGGTGGACAGGTCGAGAATTGGTCTCCAACTGTTTTCCTGTCTTGGAACTAGGAATAGTCTGGAGTAGAACCCTTTCCTTGTTCTGCTGTTGGCACTCTTTCCACAGCTCTCATGTTTGCTAACGCCATTATCTGGCGTAGAGCCTCTGTTTTTTGATTTGGAGGTAGATTTGGCATTCCTCTTTTGACTGGTAAAGTGTGGAAGTGAAACCGGTAACCTTGATCTATGGTTTGTAAAATCCACTTGTCTTTTGTTATGTAGTGCCAGTTCTTTGAAAATAAGGTTAACTTTCCGCCTAGAGGAGCTGCTATTTGTTCCCTGGTAGGCGGATTTAGGATTAAGTCACTGTGGTTGTGCTGATGTAGTGGCAGTGGCTGTGTCTGTGCCTCTGTTGTTACCTTGCCACTGTCGTCCTCTGTAGGCACCTCCTCTGGATTGGTTTCTGCCTCTGGGACGTCTATTCCTGCCCCTTTGAAATCTTGTGGAGTCAGGAAAGGACCAATTTCTGGCAGGCCAGTTCCTGCTAAACCTTGGGGTTGAACCTGCAAGAAATCTTTAACAGTTTGAACAGATTTTGCCTTTTCTTCCATTTTCTTCATAACCTGCTGGGCAGGTGTACCAAACAAACTTGTCTTGTCCATAGGAGCATCTAGCAACTTAGCTTTAACATGATCCGGTAAAGCTTGTTCCTTTAGCCATGCATGCCTTCTTATCACTGTGCCTGTCATGGCTGATCTAAATGAAGCCTCCAGTGCATCATAGCCACATTTTAATGAATGGTTGCTAACCTGTTGTATGTTATTTACCATCTCTAATACATATTTCTTATCAAGAGATTCATCAGTGGTTAGTTTTTTAGTTAACTGATCAAGCATAAACTCTTGGTATTGTATCATGTGAAACTGACAGTTTAAAGCTCTAGCTGAGAGAGTAGCTGAAGTGTAGACCTTTTTACCCCATCTGTCTAATGACCTTGCTTCCCTTTCAGAAGGAATAGGGTTTTAGCTGTGGTCGCTACTGCCTTGGGACCCTGGGAAATAGTTTCTGGGTCTGCAAGGGGCCTTGTAAAGGTGGTGATGAGTATCTGGCACCCTGTAAAATCGGTCTGGTTTGGCAGGGGCTGGGGTAAAGAATCTGGAGTGGAGCAAACATCATTGAAAGCATCATCCACCACAGAGAACAGGAGGTATAGCTAAGGGCCTGTGCTGTGGGAGGTGCAGAAAGGTCCTAAGTCTTTTCTGGAGTCTGAAAAATCCTGTTGCTGCCATTGGAACTGTTCTCGCATGGCATGCAAGGTTTCCCCAAAGGAGAATTCTTCTGGTGGGGAAGCAGCTGGAATGGATTCTTCAGCATCCGAATCTTCAAAATTGGAGAAGGGAGCCTCAGGCTGGTCAGTTATGTCTGATTCATCAGCAGAATCATCAGAAGACACTGGCTCAGGGGGCTCTGCCCTAGGTCTCTTCTCTGGGGGCTGAGAGGCCCTGTCTGGGTGAGATTGAGATCCTCTAATTAAAGAAATTAAATCTTCTGCCAAAGAAAGCATTTGAGAACTAGAAGAGGGCCTGGATGCGGGGGGTTTTACAGGCACTGTCTTAGTAGTCTTGGCTGCTTTAGCCCTGGCGAAGGCCTTAATGGACATGGCAGCTGGAGGCCTAGCAGCACCACGTGCTGGGGTAGAGACATCCAAGGGATAGTGTCTGATAAGTCAACCACCGTAGTGGGTAAAATTTCTGAGGTCGATTCAAGAGTTGTAGCAGGGGCCTCAGTTGTAAGAATAGGTTCAGCTGTACTTTGATCAGTTTTCGGTTTCAGCGAAACCGAGACACTCATGTTTGCTTTACCGTGGTTTCGGCCGAAACCGCGGACCGAGTGTCGGTCTTTATCTTTGCGTTTTTGGGGTAGTCGGAGGATCCGGCGGCATAATGTACGCAAAATCAGAACCGAAAAACTGTTCTGCAAACTCCGACCGGCGCCTAAGCGTTGCCGGTTGAAAGAGGCACAGGCGAACAGGCTGCTACGTCGTGGGCTGGGCCTAAACAAGGCAGACAGTAAGAGTGGAAATCTTTATGAGGTATTTGTTTCCCACAGGTTAAACAATTGTTAACTTTTCTGACATCGGCTGAGGCAAGAAAGAGTCCCCAACGGGTACTTAGCTTTAGAAGTCTTGAAGAAGTATTCGAGAAGTAATCTCTGGATCCGACCGACCGGCACTTGCGAACAGCTTCTGCTTCAGGCGCCCGCAAGAAAGACTGAGGAAAATGGCGTCGGCTGATGCTTTATACCCGAAGACCAACAGAGATGACGCGTCGGGTGGAGTGCGACATCAGCGAAGCGGACCGGACTTTGGAATCCGGCCGACTGCAGGGCTGCCTGACGACAGGACAACCCACTTGTTATGACTGCAGATGCATCCATGAAGGACATCGGGGTCGGACAAGGGTCCGATGCCACTCGCCCCCTCGGAGCCGAGAGAGACCAGACGCCCGGATCCCTCCAATGAAGGCATCAAGGAGGAGATCGGAGCAGAGGACGACGGAGCCGAAGGGGGAGATGGTATCGGCTCCGAAGCCACAACAGTCACGGCTCCGAGGAGCTCCAGCTCCGAGCTCTGTTAGAGAGTCGAAGGAGGAACGTTAGGTGGATGTGTAATAGCTACCATCTGTTGAGACAGGCTATGGAGCATTTGGGCCAATGCCTGAGACTTTAATAGTCTACTCACCACTCTCTCAAGGTCGTGGTCAGACAGCCTGGATGACCGAGAAGACCGGCTCCGATGGCTCTGCTCCGAGAGCAGGGGTGATCTCAGAGCCGAATGTATCGACTCCAACGAAGGGGATTTTTATATCTTTCTTGAGATAGGTGGAGCCGAAGGAGCAGAGGATACGTCGGCTCCAGCTGGAGCCGACACTAAGTGCCCAGATTTAGCGGTATCGGCGCCGGATGGAGCCAATACTGTAACCTGTGACATAGAAGGATCGGCTTCGGCTGGAGCCGATCTCGTCAAAAAAGGCGAACCAGTAGCCGATGGCTTAGGGCTTGGAGCCAAAGGCTTAACTGGTTTCGAGGGCTTCCCCGGAGCCAACTTAGTCGGGGAGCTCTCAGGCTTTAATAAGCCCCTCAGTATTAATTTATTTCTGCGCTCCTGCAGGACTCTTGGGCTGAAGGCATGGCAGACAGCACAAGAGTCCTGCAGGTGCAGAGGTCCCAGGCAGTAAACACAAGAAGTGTGACAGTCTGTCAGAGACATTTTCTGACAGCACGAGTCACACTTCTTGAAGCCTGAGACCTTTGTGTCCTTCGACATAACTGTGTCGAGGAAGCACTAAGTAACAAAACACAGACACACACAATAAACACCCAATCCAAATAAAAATTAAAACAGGGATACAAACACACCCAAACACCACACAGAATCCCTGACAAAAAAAAGGAAAGGGGGAGGCTTAAGGCCTAACTTAGGGGAAGGGATAAATAACTGGAAAAAAAGGGAACACTAACTGAGATAGGGTTAAACTAATCGTTAAGAGTTTACACAACAACGGTAGTGACTAAAACTAAAGGGGAGAGACTAAAAGTCTGAAATTTGAAAAACTTACCAGGAGCCAGTAAAAAAAGCACCTCGCAAGCGAAAGCGGCAAACGAGATCTGGGTAGTTATCGCCTTGCATCATGGGATATAGGGTTGCCTCGAGCCGGTAAAATTAGCTCTCGAGCTTTAGTAAGTGGCCGAGTCGGAGCCGAGGATCGGCTCCGAACCCATCCAGCAAGAATGAAGGCGAGATTGACAACTTAACATTTGGCCTGATTATCAAAGTCTTGGGTCCTGCGTCGGTTGCTGTCTCATCTTCCGTGACATCAGGTAGTCAGGGGTATAAAGCATGCAGCTGACACCATTGCATCAGTTTTTCTTGCCCAGATGTCAGGTGCCCCCCTAATGAGAAGCAATTAAATATATATATACAAGGTTATACCTCCAACAAAAAAGCAAATATACCAAAAAGCTTTTAAGCATAGTAAAGGAGAGTAGAGGTACAGCCAAAAGAAGTCAGGGGGCTGGAGGGAGGGTAACCAGGACTGCAACAGTGAATACACTCGAACATCTACATTTATGGCAAGTGTACACAAAGTACAGTTATGTACACTTACCATAAATGTAGATGTTAAAGTGTATTCACTGTTGCAGTCATTACATTTGGATTATCTGCTTGCAGTAGCCCTTAGTTGGCCTGATTAACAAAGTATTGGGTCCTGCGTCAGTTGCTTCTTCTATGACGTTAGGTCATCAGGGGAATAAAACATGCAGCCAATGCCATTACATCAGTTTTTCTTGCCTCAGATGTCAGGTGCTCCCCTAATGGGAAGCAATTATATCTATAAATAAAAGGATATACCTCCAACAAAAAAGCAAATACACCAAAAAGCTTTTTGAGCATAGTAAGTGAGAGTAGAGGTACAGCCAAAAGAAGAAAGGGGGCTGGAGGGAGGGTAAAGTACAGCTGTGTACACTTACCATAAATGTAGATGTTCGAGTGTATTCACTGTTGCAGTCATTACATTTGGGTAAGCCTGCTGGCAGGTTGCCCTCAGTCGGCCTGAATTCCAAAGTCTTGGGTCCTGCATCAGTTGCTGTCGCCTCTTCCCTGACGTCAGGTCATCAGGGGTATAAAAGATGCAGCCAACGTCATTTTCTTCAGTTTTTCTTGCCCCAGATGTCAGGTGCCCCCAAAAGGGTAGGCTAGATATATATATATATATAAAACATACATACACCAAAATAAACTTTATCTTCATCTACAAGCATATACACCACATAGGTTGTATAGATCAGAGAAGTAAAGATAAGTTCCAGCAGAAATAAGGGGGATGGCGGGTGGGTAACCTGGACTGCAACAGTGAATACACTCGAACATCTACATTTACGGTAAGTGTACATAATTGTACTATGTTCTTTGTGTTTCACTGTTGCAGTCATTACATTTGGGTAGAGTCCCAAAGCTATGGTTGGGGGGCACATGGGATTAGTAGGATGCAAGATGCCATGAATCCCAGAGCCTGCAGGATTTTCCTTGCAGTCAGCCTGGTGAAATTTGCTAGTTTTCTGAAGTATTGAGTTAGTTGCCCCTGTTTCTCTGGCATGGGGTAGGCCATCTGGGTGTTTGTGTCCAAGTTGGCACCCAGGAAAATTATTGTTTGAGAGGGTATTAGCCTTGATTTCTTTTTGTTGATTGTGTATCCCAGAGAATTCAACAACATTATTACAAAAGCCAGATGTTTCAGAAGTATGTGCTTGCTGTCCGCTTGGATCAGGCAGTCATCCAAATATGGGTATATTTGTATCCCTTGAAGTCTGCAGTAGGCAATTACTGATGCCAGGCATTTCGTAAACACTGGGCGCAGTAGATAAGCCAAAGGGCAATGCAGAGAATTGATAATGGGTTGAACCTGCAAGAAATCTGAGGTATCTTCTGCAATCTTGTCTGATTGGGACATGCAGGTATGCCTCCTTGAGGTCCAATGTTACCAGCCAAGACTCCTTGCCCAGCATGGGAAGAAGCTGCTGTAATGTGAGCATCTTGAATTTTGGCACGAGTAAAAATGTGTTTAGGATGGATAGGTCCAAAATAGATCTCCAATCTTTTCCCTTCCTTGGTACCAGGAATAGTGTGGAGTAAAAACCTTGACCTTGTTCTTGTGTAGGTACCTCTTGAATAGCTTTCATGTCCATGAGATCTGAAATTTGTTTTTGTGCCTCTGCCCTTTGATTGTGTGGCAGGTTTGGCATGCCTCTCATTTTTGGAAGGGTGTGAAAATGGAATCTGTAGCCTCTGTTTATAATGTCCAGGATCCATTTGTCTTTTGTGACAATATGCCAATTTTTCGAAAATAATGCCAGTTTTCCACCTAAAGGTGCTGCCATTTGAGCCTTGCTTGGCATGCAAAGGGGAAAGTCATTGGGTCTGCTTTCTGAATGGCTGTGAACTATCCTCACCACCTCTTTGTGTAGGAGCTTGCCATTGTCTGCCTCTAAACGATCCTTGAGATTGCCCTCTGCCCCTCGGGCGCCTGTATCTACCTCTTTGGGGTCTGTCCATGGCTGGAAAGGACCAATTTTTGGAAGGCCAATTTCTACTGAAACGTGGAGGTTGTACCTGTAGGAAATCTTTCACTGTTTGCATTGATTTAGCCTTTTCCTCCATTTTCTTGAATACCTCCTCAGCTTTAACACCAAATAATACATCTTTTTCCAGAGGGGCATCTAGTAATTTAGCTTTGACATGATCTGGTAAGGTTTGCTCTTTGAGCCAGGCATGTCTACATATGACTGATCCTGTAACAGCAGCTCTACATGAGGCCTCTAAAGCATCAAAACCACATTGCAAGGTATGTTTACCCACTTGTTCTGCACTATGCATCAAATCCTGCAACTCCTTCAAGTCTGGTTGTTCAGGTTGTGACATTTTGTTTGACATTTTGTTTCTCAACTGTGATAACAGAAACTGTTGGTACTTTAACATATGGAACTGGCAGTTTAATGCCCTCATGGTTAAGGTGGCCGAGGTGTATACCTTGTTCCCCCACCTTTCTAAAGCTCTGGAATCTCTCTCTGAAAGTAATGGATTTTTAGCAGTGGAGGCCTTAATTCCCTTGGGGCCCTGTGAGATAGTTTCTGGGTCAGCCGCATGGCTTTTGTATAGGAATTGGTGTGAGTCAGGAACCCGGTAATACCTGTCAGGCTTGACTGGGGCTGGAGGTAAAGAGTCTGGGTTAAGGCAGGCCTCCGAATACACATCATCTAGAATGTCTAAGACAGGAGGTATAGCCAGAGGCCTGTGCTGAGGGAGCAAGAAAAAATCCCTAAGCCTTTTCTTGGAGTCTGAGTACTCTTGGCCTTCCCAGTGGAAGTGTTCCCTCAAGGTATGCAAGGTTTCCCCAAAAGAGTAATCCTCAGGGGGGGAGACAGAGGGAATGGATTCCTCTGCATCAGAATCTTCAAAAGGGGAGTATGAATGTTCCTGGTCATCAGAATGCTCTGAAATAATGGAGGCCTGGTCCGAGGAGGGGGATTCTTCCTCCACTCTGGGCCTTTTGTCCGGGGGGGTTGAGAACCCCTGATAAGAGTAATCAAATCCTCAGCCATTTTGAGCATTTGCTTTTTAGGCATGGGGCCTTGAGAAGGGCCCTGTGGAGCTTGTCTCTTAGTATGCATGGCTGCTTTAGACTTAGTGAAAGCCTTGATGGAAAAAGAAGAGGAAAGCCTGAAGACACCTTGAGAGGTGGCAGACCTGTCTCAACTCCAAGAGTGGCTTCGGTATCGGTAGTCGGGGTGTGGGCCGAAGAGCCTGCGACCTCGGGTACAGTAGACACCGCCAATGAAGTGTCATCGGTAGTCAGGGGCTGCGTAGGCACCTCACTGAGAACCGGACCACCTGTAGTCGGCTTTGGCGTGGTGTCGGTAGAAGCCGCGGACCTCGTATGTCGGTCCTTATCTTTGCGTCTTTTACTCAAAACTGGAGTCTGAGTATCCGACGACATAATGTAATTAAATTTTTTGCCAAAATAGTGTTGGGCGAACTCCGCCCGACGCTTAATGATGCGTCTGTTGAATGTAGCACAAAAACGACAGGCCGAGGCGTCGTGGTCTGGGCCTAAACAAGGAATGCAGAGGGAATGAAAATCCTTATGCGGTATTTGCTTCCCACATGAAATACAATTATTAACTTTGTCTGACATCGGTCTGAGGTAAGAAAAGTTTCCCCAACGGGGTACTTAGCTTTCAAGAAGACTTCGGTTGCAAAATATTCGTAATCTCAGGAGCTGGCCGACCGGCACTTGCGAACTGCTTCTGCTTCGGGCACCGCGCGGCAAAAGACTGAAGAAAATGGCGTCGGCTGGTTCTTTTATACCCCTGTCGCACTGACGTCAGGGAAGAAGTGACGACAACCGATGCCAGACCTAGACTTTGGAATTCGGCCGACCGAGGACCCGCCTGACGGCAGGAAAACCCATCTGTTATGACTGCAGCTGTATGCACGATGAACATCTGCAGTATCAAAGCCTGCTCTGGATTTAGAGTAAAGTGGCAGATTGTAATGCTTTGTAAAGGTGTGCACTGAACTCCAAGTAACAGCCTCTAAAATGTCTTTGGTTGGTACTCCCCTGAGAAAGGCTGCAGAAGTGGTTGCAGCTCTGGTTGAATGTGGCCTAATGCCCTTAGGCACTGGCTTGCCATGCTGAGAGTAGCAGAAACGAATGCAGTGACCTATCCACTTTGAAATAGTCTGCTTGGAGATGGCCCTTCCTTGTGATCCTGCAGCATATGCCACTAGTAATTGTTCTGTCTTTCTGAAAACTTTAGTTTTGTCCAAATAGAATCTAAGTTGTCTGTGTACGTCCAAAGAATGCAGAATTTTCTCCCCCTTGTTCTGTGGATTTAGATAAAAAGTTGGCAAATGAATAGTTTGGTTAAGGGCTACACTGGACACCACCTTAGGCATGTAGGGTTTGTCCTCAGAGAGACCCGGTCTGGATAAAAAATGATAAAAGGTTCCACAGCTATGAGAGCCTGTAGCTCTGACGCTTGTCTTGCAGAAGTTATTGCTAGGAGCAGAGCTGTTTTCCAAGATAAATACTTTACATCCACAGTAGCAGCTGGCTCAAAAGGAGGTAGGGTGAGTTTTTCCAAGACATAATTGAGGTCCCATGCAGGCACTGGCGATCTCCTTGGAGGCCTTAAATTTTTGGCTCCTCTGAGGTACTGCCTTAATAAAGGATGAAAAAAAAGAGTGGTGGCTCTGTACTGTAATGAGCCAAAATGGCAGAGGCATGAATTTTAATTGATGAAAAAAGATAGGCATTTGTCCAGCATCTCAGTTAAGTATTGCAAAATCTGAGGAATATTTGCTACAGCTGTCTCAGTTCCTTGAGCTTGGTTCTAAGTACAAAATCTCTTCCATTTTCCAGCATATTATTTTCTAGTACTAGGCCTTCTGGCTTCCAAAATGACATCCATCACAGCTTTACTGAGAGGTGTGCTTTGTACGGCTACATTATCCGCCATGCTACCAGGTTAAGAGTCCTGAGTTGGCTGGGCAGAAACTGATTGCTTTGTTGGGACAGTAGATGAGGTATTTGAGGTAAGGTCCAGGCTGGGCATTGAGACAAGTTAAGATCGGATACCAGCACTGGCGGGGCCAGTCTGGGGCAATCGGAATAATTTTTGGTTTCTCCTGTCTCATCTTTAGGAGTACCTTGGGGAGGAGAGGCAGTGGAGGAAAGGCATATACTGATAAGTTTTTCCAGTGGAAAGATAAGGCATCCACTTTCCATGCTTGTCTGTAATAAGTCCTTGTGCAGAATCTTTCTAGTTGATAGTTGAGGGGTGGCAAATAGGTCTATGTCCGGACGTCCCCATTTCTTTATCATGCTGAAGACTTGTGGATCCAGGTGCCACTCTTGGGGATCCATGAGGTTTCTGCTTAGCTCGTCTGCCAGAGTATTGTCCTTTCCTGGCAGGAATTGTGCCTGCAGATGAACTTGGTAAGTCAATGCTGTGTCCCATAAAGCCATGGCTAGTCTGCAAAGGGGGTAAGAATGCATGTCCCCCTGCTTGTTTATGTACCACATGACCGTGGTATTGTCTGTCTTTATCAGTAGTTGTCCCGGTTGAATTAGGTCCTTGAAGGCTGTCAGGGCATTTTGAACAGCTAACATCTCTTTTTGCTTGATATGTAGATGCATTTGATTTGTGGACCAGGTGCCCTGAATGCCTTTTCCTGCCATGTGGGCCCCCCAGGCATAATCTGATGCATCCATTGTTAGGTTCTGCCTGGCTGGGGGTAGTGAGAATGGCTGTCCCTTGTTTTGGTGACAAGCCTTTGCCCACCATCGAAACTCCTGTTGCGGGCAGGGAAAGAGAGTAAACATGGTTTCCAAGCTGTGGCAATGTTGTGTCCAGACACTTTTTAGGTACCAATGAAGTTTCCTCATATGCAGTCTTGCATATGGAATTAGTAGGATGCAGGATGCCATGAAGCCCAAAGCCTGCAGAATTTTTCTTGCAGATAACTGGGCCTTTGTTGCCATTTCCTTGAAATAGGTAGTCAATTGCCTTTGTTTGCCTGGCGTGAGATAAGCCATCTGGGCAGTTGTATTTAAGCTTGCACCCAGGAATATTATCTTGAGAGGGTACTAGTTTTGATTTCTTTTCATTGACTGTGTACCCTGGGCATGTTAAAAGTCTTTTCACAAACGTCAGATGCTGTAGTAGAATGTCCTTGTTCTCTGCTTGAATGAGGCAGTCGTCCAAGTAAGGATATATTTGTAATTCCTCTTTGTCTGCAGAGAGCAATTACTAGTGCCAGGCACTTTGTGAAGATCCTGGGCGCAGTAGATAAGCCAAAGGGCAGTGCAGAGAATTGGTAATGCTTTGAACCAGCCTTGAATCTGAGGTATCTTCTGCATGATAGTCTGATTGGGACATGCAGGTATGCATCTTTTAGGTCTAAAGTGACGAGCCAAGCCTTTCTGCCCAGCATGGGCAGAAGCTGCTGCAAGGTCAACATCTTGAATTTTGGTATGCCCAGGAAAGTGTTTAGAATAGATTGGTCCAGTATTGGTCTCCATGCTTTGCCCTTTCTGGGTACCAAGAACAGTCTTGAGTAAAATCCTTGTCCCTGCTCTTGCTGTGGCACTTGTTGAATAGCCCCCATGTCCATGAGGGATGAGACTTGTTTCTGAGCCTCTGCCCATTGATTTTTTGGCAGGTCTGGCCAACCGTTTGCCCTTGGAAGGGTATGAAAGTGAAACATGTAGCCTTGTGACACTATGTCTAGAACCCATTTGTCCTGGGTTATAATGTGCAAATTTTGAGAAAAAAAAGTGCTATTTTTTCCCCCTGAGGGTGCTGCCAGTAGACAAGTGCTTGGTGCAGGCAGGGGGAAGTCATTGGGACTGTTTCCTGTATGGTTGTGATTTGTCTTCTCCACTTTTGGAGGTAGAAGCACCCCATTGCTTAGACCTATACGAACCATGCAGCTGGGATATGCCTCTATGGCGTCTGGATATGCCCCTTTGAGGTCTGACACTGGAAAGGACCAATTCTTTGTAGGCCAGTGTCTGCTAAACCTAGGTGGCTGTACTTGTAAAAAAATCTTTGACCGTTTGCATAGATTTAGCTTTGTCCTCCATTTTCTTTAACACCTCTTCTGCCTTAACACCAAACAAGGTATCATGCTGTAATGGTGCATCTAATAATTTAGCTTTGACATGATCAGGCAGATTTTGTTCCTTTAACCAAGCATGCCTCCTAATTACAGAACCCATAACAGCGACCCTGCAGGAGGCCTCCAGAGAATCAAAACCACATTGCAAAGTATGGTTTCCAACTTGTTCAGCTGCATGTAATAAATCCTGCATTTTTGTTTTCTGCACATTCAGAATTTACCAACATTTTCTGTTTAAGCAGTGTCATGACATATTGCTGATATTTGAGCATATGAAAATGGCAGTTTAAGGCCCTTATAGCCAAGGTAGCAGATGTGTAAATCTTTTTTCCCCATCTATCCGGTGACCTAGAAAATCTGTCAGAGGGGGTAGGGTTTTTTGCAGTGGAAGCCTTAGCCCCTTTGGGACCCTGAGAAATAGTTTCTGGGTCTGCAGCAAGGTTTTTGAAAAGGAATTTATGAGTGTCAGGAACCCTGTAGTATCTGTCAGGCTTAACAGGAGCTGGACGGTAAGGAGTCAGGGGTCAGACTAGACTCTGAAAACACATCTACAATGTCTAACACAGGTGGAATAGCTAGAGGCCTGTGTTGAGGTAGTAGAAGGAAGTCCCTGAGCCTCCTCTTAGATTCTGAAAAATCTTGGCTCTCCCAGTGGAAATGCTCCCTCATGGTATGCAAGGTTTCCCCAAAGGAATAGTCCTCAGGAGGAGAAGCTGAAGGAATAGACTCTTCAGCATCAGAATCCTCATAGGGGGAAGAGAATATTCCTGATCAGAAGAGGAATCTGAGGAAATGGAAACCTGATCTGAAGATTCATAGTCTGTCTCTTGCCTAGGCCTCTTATCAGTTGGGGGATGGGAACCCCTGATCAAGGCAATTAAGTCTTCGGCCATTTTGAGCATCTGTTTTTGGGCATGGAGGTCTGTCCATGTGGCTGGTGAACTTGTTTCTTTGCCTTTAAAGGTGCTTTAGTCTTTGCCTTTGAATCTGTAGTCGGTTTAATGTATAATTGTTTAGGTCTGAAAACACCCTCAGAAGCCGATGCCTGCTCAGCGGCTCCAGACCTATCTGAGGGAATAGTCTCCGAGGCTCCAATACTTTGAGTTTTCAGCGGCCTGACCGACTCAACGTGGGAGTCGGTAGCGGCCTGCAACTAAAGTAGCAGGCGTCAGGGGCTGCAAAAGCACCTCACTGAAAACTGGCGACTGGCTTAAGAGACATTTCATCGGTTTTGGACCTATGTTGCCTGTCTTTCATTGCGCTTTTTGTGAACTCCGGTAGTCGGATGGCTGACGACATTGTATAATTAAATCTGCGCCCAAAATAGCTTAGTGCAAAATCGTACCGATGCTTAATAGTGCGCTGGTTAAATCTAGCACAAAACAGACAACTTGAAATGGCGTGGTCAGGGCCTAGGCAAGGAATACAGTAAGAATGAAAGTCCTTATGAGGTATTTGCTTCCCACAAGAAATACAATTAACTTTTTCTGACATCGGTCTGGAGCAAGAAAAAAGTTTCCCCAACGGGTACTTGGCTTTTAATGAAGACTTCGGATCTGAAACTCGAACACGAAAATCTCAGGAGACGGCCGACCAGCACTTGCAAACTGCTTCTGCTTCGGGCACCGCGCGTTAAGAAAGACTGAAGAAAATGGCATTGGCTGCATCTTTTATACCCCTGATGACCTGACATCAGGTAAGGGGCGATAGCAACCGATGCAGGACCCAAGACTTTGGAATTCAGGCCGACTGAGGGCAACGTGCCAGTAGGATTACCCAAATGTAATGACTGCAGCAGTGAAACACGAAGAACATCCAGGACTGCAACAGTGAATACACTCGAACATCTACATTTATGGTAAGTGTGCACAACTGTACTATGTTCATGTTTCACTGTTGCAGTCATTATATTTGGGTAGGAGGAATTTAAATAGAATTAGAACCAGCTATAAGGCCCTGCAAGACTGCAGTGGCAAAACTGGCTCTGGATTTAGAGAAAATTGGCAAATGATAATGCTTGGTGAAAGTATGTACAAAACTCCAGGTAGCAGCTTCTAGGATGTCCCTAGTAGGGACACCCCTGAGAAAGACTGTAGAGGAAGATGCAGCCCTGGTTGAATGGGGTCTGATGCCCTGCGGGATAGGTTTTCCATGGTGCTTTATAGCAGAAATGAATGCAGTGGCCTATCCATTTTGAAATAGTTTGTTTTGAAATAACTTTCCTCTCTGTCCCTGCAGCAAATGCCACCAGCAGCTGTTCAAATTTCCTTTGAGGTTTAGTCCTGTCCAAGTAGAATCTAAGCTGTCTGTGCACATCTAAAGAGTGCAGTATCCATTCCCCTTTGTTCTGTGGGTTAGGAAAGAAGGTAGGCAAATGAATGGACTGATTAAGAGCCACACTGGATACCACCTTGGACATGGAGGGATTGGTTGTGAGGGTCACCCTGCCCGCATGAAAGATGATGAAATGTTCCACTACTATAAGGGCCTGTAATTCAGATATCCTTCTTGCAGAAGTGACTGCTAAAAGGAAAGCTGTTTTCCAGGAAAGAAATTTTAAATCTGCAGTAGCAGCTGGCTCGAAAGGAGGAAGAGTGAGTTTCTCCAAGACAAAGTTAAGATCCCAGACTGGAGATGGAGCTCTCCTGGGTGGCCCCTCTGAGGAACTGCTTGAGCAGTGGGTGAGAGAAGAGGAGAGGTTCTGTGCTATAATGAGCTGAAATGGCTGAGGCATGAATTTTGATGAAGAAGGACAAGCCCTTATGAAGCATTTCAGTCAAGTATCGTAGAATCTGAAGTAAATTGGGCACTGCTGCGTTCATTCCTCGAGACTGGTTCCAGGTACAGAATCTTTTTCATTTTGCAGCATAAGATTTTCTAGTACTAGGCCTCCTTGCCTCTAAAATTATATCAATCACTGATTTACTGAGGGATGGTAAAGGAGAGATTAGGTTAATTAGCCAGGCTGCTAAAATTATATCAATCACTGATTTACTGAGGGATGGTAAAGGAGAGATTAGGTAATTAGCCAGGCTGCTAGGTTCAAGGTTTGCAGCTGATGGTGCAGAATGTGGTTCTCCTGCTGAGACAACAGGGAAGGAATCTGAGGCAGGTGCCATGGAGCCAAGCGTGACACACTGCACAAGAGTGGGTACTAGTGTTGGCGAGTCCAGTCTGGTGCAATTAAAATCTTCCTTGGCTTGTCCTGTTTGATCTTTAGTAGTACCTTGGAGAGCAGAGTAAAAAAGGCATAAACTGATAGGTTTTTCCAGCTGAAAGATAGAGCATCCACTTTCCAAGCTAGCTTGTGGGGAATCCTTGTGCAAAATTTGTCCAGTTGGTGGTTCTGGGGGAAGGCAAACAGGTCTGTATCCGGGCTCCCCCATTTGCTTGTCAACCTGTTGAAAATCCTTGGTTTCAGTTTCCACTCATGTGGGTCCATGAGGCTTCTGCTTAGTCTGTCTGCCAGTGTATTTAGTTTTCCTGGCAGGAATTGAGCTTGTAGATTCACTTGGTAGCTCAAGGCTGTGTTCCAGAATGCCATGGCTAGTCTGCAGCTTGTTTATGTACCACATGACAGTGGTGTTGTCCGTCTTTACCATTAGTTGTCCTTGGAAGGCTGTCAGAGCATTCTGTATAGCTAACATTTTCTTTTGATTTAAGCGCAGTTGCATTTGACTTGGATTCCATTTGCCCTGAATGCACTTCCCTGCCAGGTGAGCCCCCCATGCATAGTCTGATGAGTCTCAAAAAATGTGGGCAGCAGGGGGTAATGTGAATGGTAGTCCCCGGTTTTGGTGGCAGGCCTCTGCCCACCAAAGGAACTCTAGGCGTACGCAAAGTAAGATGAGAATCCTTGCTTCTAGATCCTGTGAATGTTGACACCATAGGCTTTTGAGATACCATTGTAGTTTCCTCATATACAGCCTTGCAATGAAATTAGAAGAATGCAGAAGACCATGAACCCCAAGGCTTGCAGTATTTGCCTTGCAGAGAGCTGGATTTCTGTGGCCATTAGTTTGAAGTTGTCAAATGAATCTGTTTCTCTGGCATGAGGAAAGCCATCTGGGAAGTTGTGTTCAAGCTTGCTCCCAGGAATATAGTTTGTTGACAAGGTTCCAGATGTGATTTCTTTTCGTTTATGGTGTACCCCAGACAAGTTAGCACCTTTTGTACAAATGCTAGATGATTAAAAAGTATGTCCTGGCTTTCTGCCTGAATTAGACAATCGTCCAGATATGGGGATATTTCTTTGCCTGTAAAATGCAATGACTGGAGCTAGGCACTTTGTGAATACCCTGGGTGCAGTAGATAAGCTGAAGGGCAGTGCAGAGAACTGATAATGCATGTAGCCTGCTTTGAAGCATAGGCATCTTCTGCAAGATTCCTTGATTGGGATGTGCAGGTAGGCTTCCTTTAAATCCAGTATTGCCAACCAGGCATCTTTGCCTAGCATAGGAAGTAACTGGTGAAGAGATAGCATCTTGAATTTTGGAATCACCAAAAAGGTGTTTAAGATAGATTGGTCGAGGATAGGATGCCATAAGTTGTCTTTTCTGGGTACCAGGAAAAATCTCAAGTAGAAACCTTGTCCCTTTTCCTCTTCTGGTACTGTTTGAATAGTCTTTATGCTTAAGAGAGAGAACATGCTTTTGAGCCTCTGGCTAACCATTTGGGGTTGGTAACATGTGGAAGTGAAATCTGTATCCTTGGGAAACTATATTTAAAATCTATTTGTTCTGGGTAATGAGTTCCTAGTTTTTTGCTTGCAGAGCAATTTTTCCCCCTAAAGGAGCAGTCAGTTGAGAAGTTCTTGGAAGATTTAAAGTTCGGTCATTGACAGTTTACCATGGGGGGAGTCTTACTACTCCCCAATTTGGAAGTGGGAGCCCCCACTGCTTAGTCCTGGGCATACCCTGGGATTGAAGCCTGGGTGTTCTGCTGGTTCTGGGTTTGGACTGAGAAGGTCTGGAAGAGGCAGGAAAAGACCAATTCTTAGACGGCCAATGCCTACTAAATCTTGGAGGCTGTACTTGTAGGAAATCTTTAACAGTTTGCATAGATTTAGCTTTTTCCTCCATCTTTTTAAGAACTACTACTGCTTTGTTGCCAAACAAGTGGTCCTGATTTAAGGAAGCATCCAGCAATTTAGCTTTAACATGATCTGGCAAAGATTGCTCCTCAAGCCAAGCATGCCTTCTAAGTACAGACCCAGTGACAGCAGCCCTGCAAGATGTCTCTAGTGAATCAAAACCACATTGCAAAGTATGCTTTCCAACCTGTTCAGCAGAATGCATTAAATTCTGTAAATCCTTATTTTCAGCACAGTCAGGAATCAACATAATTTTCTGTTTAAGCAATCCAATAATATGCTGCTGATACTAACATATGAAACTGGCAGTTTAAGGCCCTAATGGCCAAAGTTGCAGAAGTGTATACTTTCTTACCCCATCTATCTAGCGCTCTGGAGTCTCTATCAGAGGGGGTAGGATTTTTGGCAGTAGTAGCCTTAATGCCTTTGGGTCCCTGTGAAATGATCTCAGGATCCACAGTAGAATTTTTAAAAAGGAACTTGTGAGAGTCAGGAACCCTGTAATATCTATCAGGTTTTCTGGAAGCAGGAGGTAAATTGTCAGGGACCAAGCTAGATTCCGAAAAGGCATCAACAATGTCTAGTATAGGAGGGATAGCTAAAGGCCTGTGTTGGGGCAGGAGTAAGAAATCCCTAAACCTCTTTTTAGAATCAGAGTAATCCTGGCTTTCCCAGTGAAAGTGCTCCCCAAGAGTATGCAGGGTTTCACCAAAAGAGAAATTCTCTGGGGGGGGGGCAGAAGGAATAGTCTTCCTCTGCATCCGAATCCTCAAAGGTAGATAAGGGTAAATCCTGGTCATCAGGGGAAACAAATTTCACAAACCTGGTCAGAAGTATCATAAGCAAATTCAGTCCTAGATCTCTTAGAGGGGGAAGGTTGGCTTCCCCTCATTAAAGTAATAAGGTCTTCAGCCATTCTTATCATTTGTTTTTTTAGGCATAGAGGCCTGACCATGCAGTGTTGGTTTTCTACGCATGGTTCGAGTTTTAGGCCTTGAAGAAGAAGATGGCATTGGTTTAATATGCAAGTCAGTTGGCCTGAATACACCCTCAGAAGCAGGTTCCTGCACAGTGGCTCCGGACCCTTCCAAGGTAAAGACATCCACCGGTTCCACAGCTGAAGCATCTTGCGGCATACCGGACTCCGAATGGGTCTCAGTAGAGGCCTGCGAATCTGAAGTAGCGGGTATCAGGGGCTGCAAAAGCACCTCACTGAGTACCATAGAACTGGCGACTGGCTTAGGAGAAGCTTCGTCGGCAGCTTTGGACCTAGGCAGCCTGTCTCTGTCTTTATCTTTGCATTTTTTCAGAATGTCGGTAGTTGGATGGCTTACCGAAGACATATCTGTGTAATTGAACAGAGTACCAAAATAGTTAGAAGTGTAAATATACAGATGAATAGTTCATTGCTTAAATAAGGCACAAAACTGACAACAAGGTACGTCGCGGTCAGGGCCTAGCCAAGGAATATAGTACGAATGAAAATCTTTGTGAGGTATTTGCTTTCCACAAGAAATACAATTATTGACTTTTACTGACATCGGTTTAGAGCAAGAAAAAGTTTCCCGAACGGGGTACTTCGCTTTAGTTGAAGACTTCGGTTCTGAAACTCGGAAATGAAAATTTCAGAAGTCGGCCGACCGGCACTTGGGAACTGCTTCTGCTTCAGGCACCACAGGCCAAGAAAGACTTATGTAATGGTGTTGGCTGCATGCTTTATACCCCTGACTACCTGACATCACAGAAGATGAGACCGCAACCGACGCAGGACCCAAGACTTTGACAATCAGGCCGACTGAGGGCTACTGCAAGCAGATAACCCAAATGTGAGGACTGCAACCGTGAAACACAAAGA
Source organism: Protopterus annectens (assembly GCF_019279795.1). NCBI lineage: Eukaryota > Metazoa > Chordata > Ceratodontiformes > Protopteridae > Protopterus > Protopterus annectens. Next base: position 306,462,733 of record NC_056747.1, on the reverse strand, counting down.
ACATCTGCTCTGATTCTAGGACATGTGCAACCTGGTTTCACGCACCTTGGACAGTCTTTCCCTGAAAATGCCCCCAACCCCAACAGGGAAGTGTCCGTGGTCACCGTGGCCTTGGGCAGGGGCAGAGAGAAGTTCCTGCTGAGGGAAAGATCTTGGGAGTGAAGCCACAAATGAATATGCAGTTTGCATACCAGTGTCAGCTTTATGGTCGCAGACATGGGATGAGTGAGTGCTGACTATTAAACCACCAAGGGCCACTGCAACACCCACATGTAGTACATTGCCAGAGGAACACGATGAATGGCAGTGGCCATGGACCAGAGGGCTCAAAGAATCAAATGTACCGGAGGACAGGATAAACTCAATAGTTGACTGACTTGATCCATGATAAATTGAACCCTGCGCATTGGTAAAGCTGCAATCTTGAATCCAACATGACCCCTATGAATTCCAGCTGTTGACAGGGCACCAGATTAGATTTTGAATGACTGACAGTGATCCAAAGTCAATGGAAAAGGGGAAGAATATAATCTATAGCTTGCAGCAGTTGATGCTTCGAGGGGGGCTATGAGGAGCCAATCATCTAGATACAAAAAGACCTAAAAACCCTGCAAAAGCAGGTGAGCCACTACCACTGCCATGCATTTGGTAAACACCCCGGGGGGACTGTGGTGAGACCGAAGGGTATGGCTCTGAACTGTTAGTGATTGGCCCCTAGCTGAAAGTGCAGATGTTTCTAGGACAGCCTGGTTAACTTGATATGGTAGTAGGTGTCCTGGAGATCTACTGAGCACATCCAGTAGGATCAGAATAGACTGAGCAGTAACCATCCAGAACTTTGACTTCTTCACTGACAAAGTTCACTGAGGTCCAAAATTGGAAGCAGGTCCCCAGTCTTCTTTGGCACTAAAAAGAAGCAGTAATGGATACTCAGACCTGCTGGGAACTCTTGGATGGCTCTCTTTAGAAGTTGTTGCTGAACTTCTTTGAAAGCCAACTTGCTCAAACTGGGTGGAACATCGGGGGAGGAAACTTCTTTTGGGAGGGGGCTCTGAAAAGGGAATTAAATGGTCCCTGGATACAATGTTTTAACACCCAGTGATCAGAGGTCACATCTGTCAAGGCTATTGGGTGCAGAAATGATGACCCCTGACTGCCTCCAGGGCTGAGAAGTTGGTCAACACTTCAGGAGTGCTACGGGGGTTGCTCAGAGGAAAGGTTCATTGGAGCCCTGATTTTGCAATCCCCCCCTACCTCGGGGGCAGCATAGACCACTGAACTCTCTTCCCCTGCTTCTGGAAAAGGAATCATCAAAAGCACCCTGAAAGGAGGACTGCGTCTTGCAGAACCACATCTTCCTGGTTCCCCGCTGGGTCTTGGAGAAAGACCTCTGGGGGGCAGAAAGCTTGATTCTAACCACAGACATAGTCTTCCCTTCCTGCGGGTCAAAGTATCCTTTACCGAAGGTCCAAACACGGTAGAACCATCATAGGGGGTGTTAGTAAGGGATGCCTTGAAGGGATCTGCAAACCCACATCAGCGTAACCAGGCATGACGCCTCACAGCGATGCTGGTACCTGCTGCCAGAGAGGTAGCTTCTGCTGTGTTGGAAATTAACCTCATCGAGGAGTTTGCCAGGGAAGTTAGAGTGGATAGCTTGGGAGACACCATTTGAAGGCCTCCACCAGCAATAATTCAAAGTGAAGTGGTGAGTTCTTGGACCAAATACCTTTGGAAGTGGGTAAAATGTACCAAACAGTTAACCTCCTTTAGACCGAAAGTTGCTGAGGTGTACGCATGCTTCCCAAAGCGGTCCAGCACTCAAGACTCCCTGTTTGGAGGATGGCCCGTGGAGCTCTGCTGGGCCAGCACCTTCTTAGTGGTGGCGGCCACCAAGATGGCATCAACTGGGACACCCTTGCTCCAAAAAACACTGTTTGCAGCAGGGGGACTAAGAAGTTTGTCCACATGGTTGGGGACTGGCTCCACCATGTCAGGTTCCTTCCACGACCTGCTGGCAATTAAATCCACCAACTCGTCAGCAGGGGGAGGCACCCAGGAGGTAGACTGGCCTGTCCTGAAGGCCTTCAGAAACACAGACTCTTCCGAAGATGGGGGTTGGGAAGACCATCCGCACTTTTGCTTTAAAATTTCAAGAATGTCGCCAAAGGAGACCCTGTCGGGCAGAGATCTAGGGGACCTGTCTTCTTCATCAAGGTCTGTGTCCCTCCAAGGGGAAGTCCAAGTGCCTCCACTTGCACTTTCTCTTATAATGTACCTCCTCGGAGGGGCTTCCGGGGAGGACTCTGAATAAACAGGGACTCCCGTAGGGGAGGAAACCCCCTGAAGGCTCGAATAGGAGGGGCTGACCCTGGACAGAATGAGAGGCCTCAACACCCGTGGTAAATAGAGGCAGGGAGGAACCAGAAGCAGCAGCCGAGGAAACTCCAGACCTGGAGAAGGTCCTCTTTACCACCCTGAAGGCTGAGGGACTGGAAGCAGGTCCATCCCCCACATCAGAGGGAGAGGTCCCCAGAAAGAGCACCATGACCCCCAGATGATACTGGCCCAGAACTGTAGAAGGCCGAAGTGCCGAGGGTAAGGGACCAGTCTGAAAAGACGGTACCAGATCCACCCCCTGCTGAGCCGGCGTTGACTGCAGTGGAACAGGGCTCACCCTGTTCTGAGAGAAGGGGAGCATAGTAAGCCAGGGATTCCAACAGGGTTGAGAAGGAGGGGTTGCTTGTCACTGCTGGAACCTGACTGCAGGCATCCCAGTCCCTAGGTTTCAAAGTGACCAGGGTCAAAAGAGGAGAGAAAGAGGTAGGGAGGGGCGAGGTCCCCCTGGCCGGAGAAGCCAAGAGCTCCATCTCTATTTGGGTCTAGAGGAAGCTCCTCATCATTCTGTCCATATATGAGAATAAGGGCTCCTCAAAGACCTAGAGGAGGCAGAAGAGTGGGTGGAAGCAGTGGGAGATCTTCCCAAATTACAGTGATGCTCCGGGGTATGGTTCCAAAGTCTTGGAGCACAGTGTGAAACTTGTTTGGAGGTAGAAGGAGTGACTACTCCTTCAGAACAATGACTGGATCCAAAGATCCTGTCTGACTCTATGTCCTGGCCTACGCAGCAGTCAGATCCAACAAACTGGTTGGATCCAAGGCTGGTTTGACCTTTGTCAGATCTGGAGATCTCTGATCCAAAGAGGTCCTGGATACAAGGGATGGCTCAGTGGCTCTCTGATCTGAGGCAAATAGAGCTGGAATTGGATCTGACAGACATGGTTTCTTGGTGGGGACAGGCTGAATGGAAGGAGGCTTCCTCTTCAGGTCAAAATAAGACACACTCCCAGGGGAGACAAAGGGCATCTCATGAGCTAACCCTTTAAGCAAGAGCTTATTACGGCCCTGGGGTTGAATGCGACACAAATGTTGCATTCAATCTCCAGGTGTGGAACGCCCAAACAATACACACACTCCTCATGTGAGTCGGAATTAGGCATTTTCTGACCACATGAAGAGCATTTCTTAACGCCAGTAACCTTATCTGACATACCTAACTCACAGACACAAAGTTAACAAAAGGAAAATCTAGCCCTAACGGACAAGACAAAAAAGGGTACCAAAACTACACACTCAAAACTGTCACTAAACTAAGCTAGACAGGGAGGTGGAATGGCTACAACTACTCTAAACACCTGTACTAGACAAACTACTACTAAGCTAACACTACACTAACCAACACTATAAAAAACTTAGAAAGTACTTATCTGCTCGAGCCAAGGGAATGCATCTTTCTTGAACGCACGGCAAACGAGATCTGAGGAATACAGGGCAGCAGGGCATTATGTGAGAAGAAGGAACTAGAGCCTTGTACCAGTCTTATGTTGCCAGCTCGGATCTTAGGTCGGATCCTAAACCCTAATATCATGAAGAATGATGACAGGGATAACATCAGATTCTGTCTAGGTGTTTGGGAGCTGGAGGCTGGGAGTCTGGGTATTTGGAAGCCGCAGTAAAGGCATCTAGGAATGCCAGCAGGATGGGAGTGATAGCTGATGAATTAGGGAAATCCAACTGAAGGAGGTCATAATACCTGTTCTGTGCATCAGTTACCTGGGAGCAGTCCCAGTTAAGTCCTTCATCTTCAAAATGGTTTCCCCAAAGGAAATATCTTCCCCAAGGGAATCAGTACCATTAGATTCCTCCTCTGGGGAGGTATATCCCAGGGGAGAAGCAATTTGTGTGGAGTAAGCAAGGGATTCATCCTAATCAGAAGAGATGTCTCTGCAGGCCTCTTCAAGGGAGTAGGAGGAAAGGCCTGTGAAGGAATGGAAGAGACCGAGGTCTGGCGAAGGGCTACAAAGGCACTGAAAAGGCCTTGGGTAAAGGCCTGCCAGTCAGGTGCTTGGTTCTGAGGAACCAGGGAAAGAGGTTTACTTTTAAGCTTCTTTTTTGGGGCCATGCAATTAAAAGCTGATAGGCCTGATATCAGGCAGCATTCGACAATGTCCGTAGGAACATCCTCATGCACAATAATGTGTGATGCCACGCAGGCCTTCAGTGATAACCAGCCGTGGTTCTCCACTGCATCTATGTCGGTTGACAGAGAATCCCTCTGGGATGTGCTTATAGATTCCTTGACTGCTTTCCATACAGTACCCAAAGAAACATCTAATGATTCCGAAGTGGTCTCCGGACCTTCAACGGCCTCAAAAGGGATGCCCAAAACAGAGGAAGCAGCAGTTTGGTCAAGCCGAGACTTCTTAATTGTGGCTCATTTGAAGGGGCCGATGTAGCCTCCATATCTCACGCTAAGTGCTTAAGGCGGTGATTTTCCAGATATAACTTGAGCGAAGCTGAACAGCTGCAAAGAGGTTTTGGGAGAAAAGCCTTACGGTAGAGCAGGAAGTGTGGTCGTGATCTGGGCCTAGGCATAAACAGAGCTTGTGGGAGTCTTTATGTGGAATCTGCCTTCAACACTAACACTTCCCTTCCTAGCTGATGTACTCACTGCAAAAATGCAACATAGTAGCCAAAAAAACCCCCACCCCAACAGGGTACTTATCTGAAGCACAATACGTAACTTCTCTGGTGAGCGATGACCAGAGCTGGCAGTCGGACAGGTGGCAGAAAAGTTCTGAGGATGGTATGTGCTGCTGTCTGCTTTATACCAGACATCACTTTATGACTGATGTACTCTAACCGATGTGAGGCATTGCATGTACCATACAGTAGCATTTATACATTTGTATACTGGCCAGACGTACATGTCAGCTGGTGGCAGACTCCCTCATGTTATGAATACTGCAGCATATGAAAAGGACATCTAGGAGTACTTCCTTGGGTCCAAAGACCCATACTGAAGTTCCAGGGGCACAGTCCCACCAAGATCTCAGGCATAAGTTGATGCTGAGCTGTCAAGGGCAGAGGTATGGAATGATCTGAAAACCCAGTAGCTGCCCTTGATCCCGGAGTCTTGACTTCAATCACCTGCCTTATGGATCCACCCAGATCCAATGTAGTGAAGTAGGTCACAGAACTTGAGCTGAGGACACCCAGGTTGTCGGCTCTGGCAGGTGGACTACATGGGACCCTCTCTGTTCCAAGTTCACCGAATCAGACATGAGGAGAGAGAATGGGAGTAGTCAGGCATGGTCTAGTCACCCCAAAGTGGAGGAGGTGGAAATAATTCCAAACTGTATTTGGGTCTTCAAAAAGTCCTCATCATCTTATCTAGATTTGCCTTGAACAGGCCCCAAGACCACCACGATGATCTAACAGAAGCTGCTGAGGGAAGACTAGAATATCAATGCCCATGTCTATCTGGAGACACGGAGAACTTGGGACTGGATCTGAATGAGAGGATGGTTCTGATAAGCACTGATTACACAGACATTAAGCAGCTGGCGATCAAATCCAACTTGATCAGAACCCTGAGCAGAGGAAAGGGATGCTAAACCTGAGGTTGGAGGGCCTTCAGAGTGGGACCTTGAACTACAGAAGGGTCAAGAGACTTGGATGCAGACAAATCCCTGTCCTTCTCTTTCTTCCTAGATCTATCCTTCCTAGATTTAGCAGAGGATTTTTTAAGTGCAAGAAACCCACATAAGTGGCCAAATCTCTAGCTTAGGCAGGTAGAAGACCCTTCAAGACAAGCTTCGAATGGTGGCCCATAAAAACAAATCTCATATGATTCACTTAAATGGGTACACACCCAAGCAATATACTAATTTCTCATGTGGATCCTGAGGTGGAACTTTGCGGCTACAGGGCATATACTTCTTGAAGCCTGCAGCCTTATGAGGTCATCTGCCATCTTGAATATAACTCTCAAACATGAAAAATGGAGAGACGTCCACAAATAATGCAATAAGTCCAATGTACTAAACTAGCACCTAACAGAAAGCAATTTAAATAAAGAATAACTTTCACAGTCCTGAATCCTACCCTTAAACAGCAAACGCCGCCACTGGAGAAAATCTCCCCATAACTTTCCAACTAGGGATGGGGTAGAAATGGAAAAAGGAGGGCAGGCTAAAAACTTGTCAAAAGACAAGAAAACAGCTACCAAAGAACTGCAACCTTCATCAGGAGTTTGTTGAAGAGACTGGAAAAAAGCATTTATCTGAAAACCAATAAGATGAGTTTAGTAACGAGTAAGTCATCCAGTATGGCAAATGACATCTGAGGAATGTAAGGGCAGAGGTGCATTATGGGAGAGGGTAGGAGCTTCAGCCTTGGAACCAAAAGATTAATTGCCAGTCTCAGATCAGTACTGATCATATATATACCCATCAACTGAAGCAGACAAAAAAAAGACATCAGATATTTTCATTTTGGATATCACGCCTCTCTAGGAGGGCCTCAGAATACAAAAAAAGTGAATGGCTGTCAAACTAAAGTACAGTTTTGTACCTACCATAAATGTAGATGTTCGAGTGTTCACACTGCTGCAGTCATCACACTTGGGTTATCCTGCCGTCAGGCGGTCCTGCAGTTGGCCAGAGTTCCAAAGTCTTGGTCCGGCGTTGGTTGCTGTCGCTTCCTCCCTGACGTCAGTGCGCCAGGGTTATACAAGATGCATCCGACGCCATTTTCTTCAGTTTTTCTTGCCCCAGATGTCAGGTGCCCCCAAGAAGGTAGGCAATACATATTGCTAATAACAGTTATGCATAAAAAATAACAGTAATACCTTCAGCTACAAGCAAATCCACAAAGGTTGTGTAGGATAGAAAGGTAAAGATAAGGCCAGCCAGTTCAGAGGGGATGGAGGGAGGGTAACCAGGACTGCAGCAGTCTGAACACTCGAACATCTAAATTTATGGTAGGTACAAAACTGTACTATGTTCGTGTTACACTGCTGCAGTCATCACACTTGGGTGGAATCCCAAAGCTAAGGTTGGGTGGCTGGTCTATAAAGAGAGTTAGGACTGGCTATAAGGCCTTGCAGAACTGCAGTGGCAAATCCTGCTCTGGATTTAGAGTAAAGAGGCAGGTGGTAATGCTTGGTAAAGGTGTGTACTGAACTCCAAGTTGCAGCCTCCAAAATTTCCTTTGTAGGTACTCCTCTGAGAAAGGCCATTGAAGTGGCTGTAGCCCTGGTGGAATGTGGCCTAATGTGTTTTGGAACTGATTTTCTATGCTGTGTGTAGCAGTAATGAATACAGTGTCCTATCCATTTGGATATAGTCTGCTTTGAGATAGCCTTGCCCTGTGATCCTGCAGCATATGCTACAAACAGTTGCTCAGTTTTCCTGATAGCTTTTGTTTTGTCCAAGTAGAAGCGTAGCTGTCTGTGTATGTCCAATGAATGCAGAAGTTTTTCCCCTTTATTCTGGGGGTTTGGATAAAAAGTTGGCAAATGCATGGTTTGGTTAAGAGCCACACTAGATACCACCTTTGGCATAAAGGTGGGGTTTGTCCTTAGAGAAACCCTGTCCTGATGAAGAATTATAAAAGGTTCCACTGCCATTAATGCCTGTAGCTCTGAGACTCTTCGTGCTGAAGTTACTGCTAGGAGCAGAGCTGTTTTTTCCATGATAAAAATTTTAGATCGGCTGTATAAGCTGGTTCAAAAGGAGGCAGGGTCAGTTTTTCCAAAACGAAACGGAGGTCCCCAAGCTGGTGCTCTTTGGGGTGGTCTTATGTTTTTAGCCACTCTGAAGTACTGTTTTAGCAAGGGATGAGAGAATAAAGGAGGATCTGTGTTGTAATGTGCTGAAATGGCAGAGGCGTGGATCTTAATTGAAGAAAAGGATAGGCCTCTGTCCAGCATCTCAGTTAAGTATTGTAAAATCTGAGAAATGTTTGGGACAAGAGGATCAAGGTTGAGAGCCTGGTTCCAGGCGCAGAATCTTTTCCATTTTTCTGAGTAAGCCTTCCTGGTGCTAGGCCTCCTTGCCTCCAAAATGACATCCATAAAGTACAGTTTTGTACCTACCATAAATGTAGATGTTCGAGGATCCACATTGCTGCAGTCCTTACCATTGGGTAGTCCGCTGTCCAGTCGGCCCGAATACCAAAGTATATGGCTGACGTCGGTCAAGGCGCATTAGACTGATGTCAGGACGTCAGGGTACTAATGCGCATGACCGACGTCATATCCTCAGTCTTTTCTTGCCCCAGATGTCAGAAGACCCCAAAAAGACAAGGCCCACACCAAAACACCAAAAAGCCCTGCACCAAACATATGTACAATATATACAAAATTACAAGAATATAGCCTAACCCACACCACCACCCCTAAACACAGAGGGGAAGGAGGGAGGGTAAATTGGACTGCAGCAATGTGGATCCTCGAACATCTACATTTATGGTAGGTACAAAACTGTACTATGTTCTTCATTCCACATTGCTGCAGTCCTAACCATTGGGTAGAATCCCAAAGCAGAGGTAAGGGAGGCTGGCAAATCATAAAGAAGCAGGAGCTGTCAACATGCCTTGCAAAATAGCTGTGGCAAAACCAGCCCTAGATTTAGAGTAGAGAGGAAGGTGGTAGTGCTTAGAGAAAGTATGCACTGAACTCCAAGTAGCTGCCTCCAAAATATCCTTAGTTGCCACCCCCCTTAGAAATGCTGTTGAAGTGGCAGTAGCCCTAGTGGAATGAGGCCTAATCCCAGCTGGAATCTCCTTGCCATGATGGGAATAACAAAATGAAATGCAAAACCCAATCCACTTAGAAATAGTTTGCTTAGACACAGGCTTGCCCTGAGAACTCAAAGCAAAAGAAACAAACAACTGCTGAGACTGCCTGAAATCCTTAGTCCTGCTTAAATAATAACGCAACTGCCTATGTACATCTAAAGTGTGCAAAATCTTTTCCCCTTATTTTGGGGATCTGCATAGAAAGTAGGCAAATGAATAGTTTGGTTTAAAGCCACACTAGAAACCACCTTAGGCATAAAGGAAGGATTAGTACGTAATGATACCCTATCCTTATGGAAAATCAAAAGGCTCCACTGCCATAAGGGCCTGCAATTCAGAAACCCTTCTTGCAGAAGTAATAGCCAACAAAAAAGCAGTCTTCCATGACAAGTATTTAAATTCAGCAGTAGCCGCAGGCTCAAAAGGTTGTAGAGTAAGTTTCTCCAACACAAAATTGAGATCCCAAGCAGGAGTAGGAGCTCTACGGGGGTCGTATATTCTTTGCCCCTCTAAGAAACTGCTTGAACAAAGGATGCGAAAACAATGGTGGGTCACAATCATAGTGAGCTGAAATTGCTGCAGCATGAATCTTAATGGAAGAGAAAGACAAACCTTTGTCCAATAACTCAGTAAGATATTGAAGAGCCACACTCAAATTAGGCTCAGAAATCTCCAAATTCTTTGCTGCACTCCAAAATAAAAATCTCTTCCATTTTTCTGCGTACACTTTCCTTGTACTAGGTCTTCTGGCTTCCATAATCACATTTAAAACTTGTTGAGGAAGTTGAGACCTGCTGTGTTTCAAAACAGAATATGCCAGGCTGTTAGATGAAGAGAGTGAAGCTTGACATTGAGCAGGTGACCGTCCTTCTGAGATAACAGGTGTGGAATCAAAGGTAAAGGCCATGGAGGCTTCCTTACCAGACTCCTTAGTAGTGGGTACCAGTGTTGCCGAGGCCAATCTGGAGCTATTAAAATCATCCTTGGCTTGTCTTGTCTGACCTTTGGGAGAAGAGGCAGAGGTGGAAAGGCATACACATGAAGATTTTTCCAACTGAAAGAAAGAGCATCCACTTTCCAAGCTGTGTGATGAAACCCCTTTGTGCAAAACTTTGGCAGCTGGTGGTTTAGTGGAGAAGTTTAACAGATCTATGTCTGGAGTTCCCCATGACACTGTCAATTTCTGAAATACATGAAGATCCAGTTTCCACTCGTGGGGATCCATGATTTGTCTGCTTAACACATCTGCTAAGGAGTTCTGTGCTCCCGGCAGAAACCTTGCCTGAAGAGTTAGTTGCAAGCTGAGCGCAGTCTCCCATAAAATCATTGCTTGCCTGCATAGAGGATAAGAATGTGTTCCCCTTGTTTGTTGATGTACCACATGACAGTTGTGTTGTCTGTTAGAATCAACACCTGCCCTGGAAGAAGTAACTCCTTGAAAGCCATTAATGCAAACTGGACTGCTAACATCTCCTTCATGTTGATATGTAGATGCTGTAGTCTGGCAGGCCACTTGTCTTGTATCCACTTTCCATTTAGATGAGCTCCCCAAGCAATGTCCGAGGCATCTGTCGTTAAAATCTGACTCGCCTCTGGCCGGGTCACAGAGAGTCCCTTGTTTAGGTGACATTCCTGAGCCCACCACAAAAATTCTTTTGAATGCAAGGTATTATTTGAATGACAGTGTCCAAATCCTGGCAGTGCTGTGTCCATACATTTTGAGATACCATTGCAGCTTCCTCATATGCAGTTTGGCATTGGGAAGCACCAGAATACAAGATGCCATGAACCCTAAGGCTTGAAGGACTGTCCTTGCAGTCAGCCCGGACTGAAGAGATAGTTGATGGAAGTAACTGGAAAGATTCTTTTGTTTGTCCGGGGTTAAAAGGCCATCTGGGCTGCTGTATTCAGTCTCACACCCAGAAAGCACATGTCTTGAGAGGGTACTAGACTGGACTTTATTTCGCTCACAGAATACCCTAGGCATCTTAGCACTGCTATGACATATTCCAAATGCTGTAGAAGGTCTTCCTTTTCTTGAGCCAGAATCAGGCAGTCGTCCAAGTAAGGATAGATTTGAATTCCTTTTAGCCTGAAGTAAGCTATCACTGGAGCCAGAACCTTTGTGAATACTCTGGGCAGTAGATAAGCCAAAGGGCAATGCAGAGAACTGATAATGAGAATTTCCAGCTCGAAACGCAGATACTTTCTGCAACTTAGTCTTATAGGCACATGAAGGTAAGCTTCCTTGAGATCTAAAGTTACCATCCAGTGATCTTTGCCCAGCAGAGGTAAAAGCTGTTGTAACGTCAACATTTTGAACTTGGGAATGTCCAGATAAGTGTTGAGGATAGATAAATCCAAAATTGGTCTCCACGTGTTCCCCTTCTTTGGTACTAGGAACAGGCGAGAATAAAATCCTAGGCCCCTTTCTGGTACAGGGACTGGCTGAATGGCCCCTATTTGGAGTAACAGAGCAATTTGCTTGTGAGCCTCTTCCCTTTGTGGAGGAGGAACGCCTGGCATGCCTTTGAAAGGGGCAAGGTATGGAAATAAAACCTGTAACCGTGGTGAATGATATCCAAAACCCATCTGTCTTGAGTAATTAAATCCCAATTTTCTTTGAAAAGAGACAGTCTTCCTCCCAAAGGAGCTGCCAGACGAGAATGTACTGGCAGCTGAAAAGGCAGGTCATTGGGTCTGTTTACGAAAGGACTGACCCCTGCCCTCACCAGAAGTCTGAGCAGGAGAACTCCCTGTTCTAGGCCTAAAAGAACCTTGAGCTCTGCCCCTACCACGCCTAGACCTACCCCTAGACTGGGAATCATAAGCAGGATATGTCCATCCCTTAGTAGGCCAATTTCTGCTAAACTGGAGGTTGCACCTGCAAAAGTCTTTAACAGTCTGCATAGACTTAGCCTTGTCCTCCATTTTCTTTAAAACTGCTTCCACAGGAACCAAACAACACATCAGACTGTAAAGGAGCATCCAAAATCCTTGTCTTAACATGCTCAGCTAAATTCTGATCCCTCAACCAGGCGTGCCTGCGAAGAACAGAACCAGTGGCAGCCACCCTCGAGGAGGCCTGCACAGCATCAAAACCACATTGCAATGAATGCTTACCCACTTGTTCAGACACATGAACTAAATCCTGCAACTCTTTACACTCAATACCTTCCGCCAGAGCATCCACCTTAGATTTCAATTGTGAAAGGAGATAATTTTGATATTTTAGCATGTGAAACTGACAATTCAACGCCTCATGGCTAAAAGCGGAAGAAGTATACACTTTCTTTCCCCATCTATCCAAAGCCCTTGCCTCTTTATCAGGAGGAACAGGATTTTTAACAACAGAGGCCTTAACACCTTTAGGCCCCTGAGAAACAGTTTCGGTCTGCCCTAGGACTCTTAAAAGATACTTATGAGCTTCAGGCACCCTATAGTACCTATCAGGTTTAACAGGGCAGGAGGCAAAGAATCAGGGTTCAGGGAAGCCTCTGCAAAACATCTTCCACCACATTCAAAACAGGAGGTATAGCTAAGGGCCTATGCTGGGGTAAAACAAGAATTCCCTAAGCCTCTTCCTGGAATCAGAGAAATCTTGGCCTTCCCATTTAAAATGCTCCCTCATGGAATGCAGAGTCTCTGAAAATGAAAAATCCTCAGGAGGAGAAGCTGAAGGAGTGGAATCATCCACATCAGAATCAGAATAAGGAGGATACTCCTGCAAGTCTTCAGTCAAGACTCAGAAGCCTCTGAACACTGCTCAAAACTCTCAAACTCAGGCTCCACCCTAGGCCTCTTATCAGGAGGGGGCATAGAACCCCTAATCATAGTAATCAAATCCTCTGCCATTTTAAGCATATGTTTCTTAGGCACAGAACCTGAAGTGCTAGGAGAAGCCCCCACTGAAGCAAAACCTGGCCTACCTCTCAAAGAAGTCTTGGAAACAGAAGGAGAGGCTCTAACCACCTTAGGAAGAGAGGGAAGCACAGCTACCTGAAAAGCCACCTCAGCCTGGCCTACCTCCTGAGAGGGCACATCCTGTAACAGTAAAGTCTCTGCCTGAGACTCCAAAGAAACTCCTGGCAAAACCTCCGGCTCCACTGAGCCTTCTAAAGTACCGACGTCCGGGACTGCCGGTTCTTCAACTCTAGGCTTTGCTGCTTTGTCCTTGCGCTTTTTGAAGCGGCCGGAGCATCCGACGGCATTTTATAATTACAACGCTTCCCAAACACTAACCTGGCACAGTCTAACCTTCTCTTAATAGTGCGTTTGTTAAATCTAGCACAAGAGCGGCATCCAACAACGTCGTGCTCAGGCCCTAAACAAGGTATACACAAAGTATGGTAATCCCTATGAGGTATCCGTTTCCCACAAGAAATACAGTTATTCACTTTTTCTGACATCCGTTAAATACTGAGGCAAGAAAAACCAAAATGTTCCCAACGGGTACTTAGCCAACTTTGATTCGGTCTGAAACTCCGACTTCAGAAAATTTCAGAACGCCAACCTGCACTCACAAAACTGCTTCTGCATCGGACCATGCGGCAAAAAAGACTGAGGATATGACGTCGGTCATGCGCATTAGTACCCTGACGTCCTGACATCAGTCTAATGCGCCTTGACCGACGTCAGCCATATACTTTGGTATTCGGGCCGACTGGACAGCGGACTACCCAATGGTTAGGACTGCAGCAATGTGGAATGAAGAACATCTGCTTTAGAGAGAGGTGTTGCCCGTTTGTCTAATGAATCTGCCATGCAGCCAGGTTTAAGGTTTTGAGCTGCTGGTGCAAGATCTGATTGTTTTGTTGTCAGAAGGTGTGGAATTTGAGGCAAAATCCATGGTGGGCCTTGAGCAAGGTTCCTTAAGATAGGGTACCAGTGCTGGCGTGGCCAGTCTGGAGCGATCAGTATCATCTGTGGTTTCTCTTGTCTGGCTTTTAGGAGCACCTTTGAAAGGAGAGGTAGAGGTGGGAATGCATATATTTTTAGGTTTTTCCAGCTGAACAGAAGAGCATCCACTTTCCATGCTTGTTTGTGATAAGTCCTTGTGCAGAATTTTTGTAGTTGGCAGTTCAGAGGGGAGGCAAAAAGATCTATGTCTGGGCATCCCCATTTTTGCATTACCATGCTGAAGATTTGTGGATTCAATTTCCATTCGTGTGGGTCCATGATATTTCTGCTTAGATCGTCTGCCAGAGTATTTTTCTTTCCTGGCAGGAATTGTGCTTGCAGGTGAACTTGGTACGTTAGAGCTGTGTTCCACAAGGTCATGGCTTGCCTGCAAAGGGGGTAAGAATGAGTGCCCCCCTTGCTTGTTTATGTACCACATAACTGTGGTGTTGTCTGTCTTTAATAATAATTGTCCTGGATGCAGAAGGTCCTTGAAAGCTGTTAGGGCATTTTGTACAGCTAACATCTCTTTTTAATTGATGTGTAGATGCATCTTGTCTGTGGTCAACTTGCCCTGCATGCATTTTCCTGCCATGTGCACTCCCCAGGCGTAATCCAAAGCATCTGTTAGAGTTTACCTGGCTGTGGGTAGGGTGAAAGGCTGACCCTTGTTTAGGTGATATGCCTGTGCCCACCATCGAAACTCCTGTTGTAGGCAGGGAAACATTGGTATTACTGTTTCTAAACAGAGAGCGTCAAGTCCAAACACTTTTTAGGTACCATTGTATTTTCCTCATATACAGTCTGGCATATGGTATTAGTAGTATGCAGGATGCCATGAATCCCAGGGCCTGCAGAATTTTTCTTGCAGGGAGATGGGACTTTTTTGCCAGTAATTGGAAGTATTGAGTTAGTTGAACTTGTTTGTCTGGCGTGAGGTAAGCCATCTGGGCTGTTGTATTTAAGCTGGCACCCAGGAATGTAATCTGCTGTGAGGGCACTAGTTTTGACTTCTTTTCATTTACTGTGTACCCTAGAAAGGTTAGCAACCTTTTTACAAATGCCAGATGCTGTTGGAGGATGTCCTGTGTCTCTGCTTGAATGAGGCAGTCGTCCAGGTATGGATATATCTGAATTCCTTTTTGTCTGCAAAAAAGTAACTACTGGTGCCAGGCACTTTGTGAAGACTCTGGGCACAGTAGATAAGCCAAAGGGCAGTGCAGAGAATTGGTAGTGCATTGAGCCAGCTTTGAATCTGAGGTATCTTCTGCAATTTTGTCCGATAGGGACATGCAGGTATGCCTCTTTGAGGTCCAGAGTAACAAGCCAAGCGTTCTTGACAGCATGGGCAGAAGCTGCTGTAAAGTCAACATTTTGAATTTTGGAATATCCAGTAAGTATTTAGAATTGAAAAGTCTAGTATTGGCCTCCAGGCCTTGTCCTTTCAGGGGACCAGGAACAGTCTTGAGTAAAATCCTTGTCCTTGTTCTTGCTGTGGTACTTTTTGAATAGCTCTCATGTCCATGAGGGCTGAAATTTGCTTTGTGTTTAGATATGGTTGGTATATAGCTTTAAGAAATCTTTTAAAAAAAATGGCGCCAAAAAGTTTATTTAAAAGGTATGAAATACCTGGATTGATTAGTTCTGATGAAGCCTACGTCAGTTAGGTGAAAGCGCTAAACTAAAAGTAACTAACAGTGCATTTTATCCATTTTGTGGATTGTGTAAGCTGAATGTATTTCTATTAAAAAGCATTTAAACAGCTATTCTGAGTGTTTTGCACTGCGTTCCCTCCATTACAACTGTTGTAATAGAGACGATAGCAAAGTTGCAGAAGTGTATACTTTCTTGCCCTATCTATCCAAAGCTCTGGAATCTCTGTCAGAGGGTACTGGATTTTTAGCAATGGAAGCCTTAACCCCTTTTGGACCCTGAGAAATAGTTGCTGGATCAGCAGAAGGGTTTTTATAAAGAAACTTGTGAGAGTCAGGGACTCTGTAGTACCTATCTGGCTTGGCTGGTGCAGGGGGCAAGGAATCAGGAGATAAGCTGGATTCGGAGAACACATCATCCACAATATCTAGCACAGGCGGAATAGCCAGGGGCCTGTGCTGAGGTGGTAAAAGGAAATCTCTGAGCCTTTTCTTAGAATCTGAGTATTCCTGACTTTCCCAGTGGAAGTGCTCCCTCATGGCATGTAAGGTTTCCCCAAAAGAATAATCCTCAGGAGGAGAGGCTGAAGGGATAGATTCTTCAGCATCAGAGTCCTCATAGGGAGGTATAGAGTACCCCTGGTCAGAAGTGGAATCAGAGGAAATGGAAACCTGATCAGAGGAATCATAGTCTGTATCCTGCCTAGGCCTTTTCTCAGGAGGGGCATGGGAACCCCTGATTAGAGTAATGAGGTCTTTGGCCATTTTGAGCATCTGTTTTTTAGGCATGGAGGTTTGTCCAGGAGAAGGCTGTATTTGTTTCTTTGTCTTTAGTGGTACTTTTGTCTTGGCTGTTGTTTAGATAGTAAGTTGTGAAGGTCTGAAAACACCCTCAGAAGCCAATGCCTGCTCAGCGGCTCTGGACCCATCTGAGGGATTAGTTTCCGTAGGCCCAATACCTTGAGTTTCCAGAGGCCTAGTTGTCTCCACGTGGGAGTCGGAGACGGCCTGTGGCTCTGAGGTAGCGGGTGTCAGAGGCTGCGAAAGCACCTCACTGAGAACCGGCGAAACGGCGACTGGCCTAGAAGAAGCTTCGTCGTCGGTTTTGGACCTCTGATTGTCTGTCTTTATCTTTGTCCTTGCGTTTTTTCGGTAATGCGGTCATCGGATGATCCGACGGCATAATATAATTGAACCTTCGGCCAAAGTAGTGCAAAGCTAATTCAAAACGCCTTTTAATAGTACGTTTGTTAAATCTAGCACAGAACCGACAACTAGTGACGTCGTGATCAGGGCCTAGGCATGGAATACAGTAAGAGTGGAAGTCCTTATGAGGTATTCGCTTTCCACAAGAAATACAATTGTTAACTTTTTCTGACATCGGTCTGGGGCAAGAAAAAAGTTTCCCCAACAGGGTACTTAGCATTATTGAAGACTTCGGTTCTGAAATTCAACTTCGAAAATCTCAGGAGTCGGCCGACCGGCACTTGCGAACTGCTTCTGCTTTGGGCACCGCGTGGCAAGAAAGACTGAAGAAAATGGCGTTGGATGCATCTTATATACCCTGGCGCACTGACGTCAGGAAAGAAGCAACAGCAACCGACGCCGGACCAAGACTTTGGAACTCTGGCCGACTGCGGGACCGCCTGACGGCAGGATAACCCAAGTGTGATGATTGCAGCAGTGTAACACGATAAACATCAGGACGAGTTCACTTGGTTTTGGGCCTCGGTTGTCTCTCTCCTTTTCTTTGCGTTTTTTTGTGAACTCCGGTAGTCGGATGGCTATCCGATGACATTTCTGGATAATTAAACCGGCGTCCAAAATAGTTTAAAGCAAAATCATACAGATGCTTAATAGTGTGTTGGTTAAATCTAGCACAAAACCGACAACCAGCTACATTGTGATCAGGGCCTAAGCAAGGAATACAGTAAGAATGAAAGTCCTTATGAGGTATTTGCTTTCCACAAGAAATACAATTAACTTTTTCTGACATCGGTCTTGAGCAAGAAAAAAGTTTCCCCAACAGGGTACTTAGCTTTATTGAGGACTTCGGATCTGAAACTCGAACACGAAAATCTCAGGAGTCGGCCAACCGGCACTTGCGAACTGCTTCGGGCATCACGCGGCAAGAAAGAAAATGGCGTCGACCGCATCTTTTATACCCCTGACGACCTGACGTCAGGGAAGGGGCGACAGCAGCCGACGCAGGACCCAGGACTTCGGAATTCAGGCTGACTGAGGGCAACCTGCTAGCAGGATTACCCAAATGTAATGACTGTAACAGTGAAACACGAAGAACATCAGGACGAGTTCACTTGCTGGTCTTTGTACATGTCACTGTGTTCATTAACGCTTTTTTGTTTATTAAAAAAAGTCTAAACTAAAAATATAATTCATTACAAATTATAGTTCTGATTCTTGCCTTGATTGCACAAAGAAAACATTATAAACATAAAAACAGAAAAAAACATTACTCACGGGTGAAAAAAAGAAATTTATTAGGTCAAATTTCAAGAGAGACTACAATGGTTTTGCATTTGTTTCTGACAACTAATGAACCATATACCTCCAAATTTTCTTGGCAAAACTTAATGTACTCTGTGCTGCAGCTCCACAGACAAGTTTCATATAGGGAAACATGCCAGGGTATGCACAAACAAATAATCACACAGCAGCCAGAGTGACATAACCTGCAGACAATCTATGAGTTTAACGGCAACAGCTGAAAGTTAAAATGCCCTCTATCTAAAAGCAAGTAATGGTGCATGCAGACACAAACATCATCTAAAATGTTAAACAGCTTGCAGAAGCAAATAAAATTACTTGAAAAGCTTATTTTATTTGAAAAAAAAGAGGAAAATCAAAATGTGAAGCAACCTCCATTAGAAGTGCAAAACTTTATGGATTTTTCAATAATTTCACACGTCAGAGTATCTGTATATACAAGTTCTAGGGGGAGAGAGAGAAAGAGCAGGTAATGGCCAGAAGATCACAGCATATTGTTTCTAGGGGAACAGGAAGAACACGTGGTTAAATTATTACAATTGTCTGCCCAAAATTAAACATTTTAGTACAATAGAATGTCTAAAAATAATGGCAACTGCTACACTGCAACACCAGTGGAATAAACCATTTACAGATGAGCAAACACCAGTACTCTAAGCTTCCAGTTCCAAAACCTTTAGTAACTAGAGGTGTAGGAAAACAAGAAACTCTCAACAGGATGTGGCTGTTACAATTATTAGTCATCCCAAAGGTGACCAGTTGATGCACTTTAACACTCTTACAGAAAGCTAATACACTCTGGTCCAGTGTGCAGGAAGCTACAAGGGAGACCAAATGCATTTCTGTAGGCAGCGTTAAATAGAAGCTCATTGTCTCTTAACCTGGACACGATGCACTTCATGTTTCTCTTCACATGGAACTATGAAGTCTCAGTATACACTGTGATATTATTAGGCTACAAACAGCTTAGACAAAGAGTGCTCCCCTACCACTCTAAACTGTAGCAGCACACAAAAGAAAGACTGCAAAAAAATTAAATGTGAACTTTTAATAAACTGGCAATAACCCCCATGTGGAATAGAGTTTTACGTCCAAGCTTAAAACATTTTCTATACAGTTCAAAAACAATATTTCAGAATGTTCTACATATTCGATTGCACAGTGCAAAACAAGGTTCGAGATCATGAAATCTTGACACAGTTGCAGATTCTGAAATCTTGATTCTACAGGATTTAAATATCTGAAAAAAGAAAATTAAAAATGAAATGCATATGTATGTCAAATCAAAATCTTCATCGACTATTACAAACCATTCTTTCTGAACCCCACACGAGTACACCCAGCTAGCACTGATGTTACAAAGTAACTATGCCACTACACAGTGATGACAACTAAGGAGAGCAGAATACTTCTCTCCACTACAGCTACAATATATGTACGTCTGCACCAATACAGCTACAATATATGTACGTCTACATCACTGCAGCTACAATATATGCACGTCTGCACTACAAACAATAAAGCCCACAGTTAATTTTTACAATTTTAAAATAATTTATCACACTCCAGCAACAGAGTATAGCCCTGCTGGGCAGACAGACATCTTGAAATCAGAACTAGTGATAATCACTCCCGAGAAGCAACTCTTGGGTAAGTATGGATACTGTAAGGACAGACAGAACAATGCTGTATGCAAATACACTTCATAAATTACATTTTTAAAATCATACTAATCAAAAGGCTGACAAAGTACAGTTGTGCAAGAACTTACCATAACAGCAGATGCCCTACTAATCACTGCTGTAGTACTCGTAATGAATGGGTTACAGCCACTGATGTCCGGCCAGGGTACCAAAGCTTCAACTTCCCCAGGATTGTATGTCTGTGACCTCAACTCGTAAGTATAGGGGTATACAGGTAGACGTACAAGCATAACTCATCAGCCTATCTCCAAGCCAATGGCCTGAAAACCCTTAAAAGTGACAGACTGGTCAGCTAGGAGGGGTGAAGCAGGAAGTGGTATGGAGGCCTCTTTTGTTCTAAGATACTTTCTACAGTATGGTGACAGGGAGGAGAAAGGGTGGTCATGCGATTATGGAAAAAATGTAGAGAGACAGTAGGGCAGGAAGGAATACTGCAGAAGAGATCAGTAGGACACCTACTGTTACTGTAAGTTGTTACACAGCTATACTATCTCCTGACTGAAATCGCTGTTGCAGTATTCCTAATGAATGGGTGATTCCCAGAGCTGAATGGGATGCAAGCGTGGCTGGTTATTGAGCTGTAGAACTGTTCAAGAGGCCTGAAAGGACTGACCTAGTGAAGACATCCTTAGACTTTGAGAATGCATCAACCCCGTAATGCTTATTGAAGGTGTTTACAGAGGGTCAAGTGGCAGCTTCTATATCCTGGTATCCACCCCTTTGTAGAAGACCTCAGATGATGATACTGCCTTGGTAAAATGAGCTTTAAAACATGAGGGCAAGCATTTGCCATGTACAGAACAACAGGAAATGGCCTCAGAGATCCAGTTTGCAATAGTTTAAACATTGGTTGGCCCAATTTTGACTGCATAAAGGAGACGAACAGGTGGTCAGATTTTCTAATGGATTTGGATTTGTGCAGATAGAATAGTAACTATTTGTGAACATTCAGAGTGTAGCAATCTTTCCTCCATGATCGGTGGGTTGCCAAACAAGGTAAGGAGATTTATAGCCTGGTTAAGTGACACTTCTATAACTACTTTAGACATGAAGGGTTACAAGCTCTCAAGGTCATCCAATCCTGGTGGCCATGAGATCCTGAAACTGCAGAATGAGAAGTTATGTACCTACCATAACGTTCCATGTTAGTTGTCTTCTTCTCGCCTTTTTTATTGCTGGATGGGTTCGGAGCCGATCCTCGGCTCCGACTTGGCTTATACCAAAGCTCGAGAGCTATTTTTACAGGCTCGAGGTAACCCTGTATCCCACAATGCTAGGCGCTAACTACCCAGATCTCGTTTGATAGCTAACACTATAGCAGTTCTGACCCCAGAACAAAGGAGAGAATGGCATACCCATATAGATAGCCATCCCAAGAAAAGGATAACCACTGGAGACCATACTGGGAAAAAAAGGAAGGCTCCGTAGGATCCTATCGGTCTGTCCAGGCTAGGGGGTTGGAGGGCGGGACGCAAGAAAGAAGGCGAGAAGAAGACAACTAACATGGAACGTTATGGTAGGTACATAACTTCTCAATGTTAAGTTGTCAATCTCGCCTTCATTCTTGCTGGATGGGACTGCATCCCTAGCACCTCAACCCTGGGTGGCTCATTGGAACAGACTCTTGAGGATGGTGGAACCAAAGTTAGCTCGGCTTCTGGAGGCCATGTCCAATTTGTAATGAGAAATAAAGGTATGGGGTGAGGCCCATGTGGCTGCCGCACAAATTGAATCTAAAGGCAGCCTATCCTGAAAGGCTATAGACGTAGCTAAGGCTCTAGTTGAATGGGATCTAGGTCTTGAAGGAAGCTTTTGATGCCTCAGTTCATAGATGAAAGTGATGACAGAGGCCAACCACCTAGAAAGGGTTACTTTGGAAACTGGAAGGCCTTTCTTCCCTTCAGCATAAGATAGGAAGAGCTGGTCAGATTTCCTAATTTGTTTGGTTCTATCCAGGTAGTAACGAAGTTGGCGATGAACATCAAGAAATGCAACTTTTGTTCCGCTCTGTCAGAGTAATTAGGGAAGAAAACTGGGAGATCGATAGTCTGGTTTAGATTTGCCTCAGAAGATATCTTGGGTAAAAAGGAGGGGTTAGTTCTGAGGGACACTATCTTTATGGAAAACAAGATAAGAAGGACGAACGCAAAGGGCATGAAGTTCTGAGACTCTCCTCGCAGAGGTTATGGCCACTAGAAACAAAGTTTTCCATGAGAGTAACTTCAAGGAACAGGAAGCCGCAGGTTCAAAGGGAGGGAGAATCAAGGAGGTTAAAACTAGGTTCAAATCCCACTGCGGTGGGGGACGTCTAACCGGGGGCTTAAGTAAAAAGATACCTTTAAGGAATGCTTTACAAAGTTTATGAGACATAATGGAGGAGTCTGACAAGCCAACATGAAAATTTGAAATGGCCGCTAACTGGACTCTGATAGTGGAGGAAGAAGAACCTGAATGAAAGAGTTCGGCCAAAAAATCTAAGACCGATTGGATAGGAGCCACAAATGGGTCTATGTTCCTAGATTTTGCCCAGAAGGAAAAACGTTTCCATTTGCTGGCATAAATCCTCCTGGTAGAAGATTTGTGAGAAGCTAAAATGATGTCACGTACCGAATGGGAGATAAAGGGAAACCTGGCTAAGGTTGGAAGTGGAGCAACCAAGCTGTGAGGTTGAGAGAGGGGAGAGATTGGTGCAGCTTGCCCGACTGATGGGTCAAGAGATCTGGAACTGGGTCCAGATGCCAGGGCTGCTCCAAGAGGTAACGGTGCAGGAACGGAAACCATATTTGTCGAGGCTAGTACGGAGCAATGAGGATCATTGTGGATCTCAAGGCGCTAGCTTTCTGAATTAACTGAGTGATTAATGGAAAGGGGGGAAAGGCGTACAGGAGACCCCGGGGCCAATCGTGGACGAGAGCGTCTCTGGGTGGGTGGCCGAGAAGAGAGTGAAAAATTCGTGGCATTTGCTGTTCTGGGGTGTAGCAAAAAGATCGCAGCAAGGCTGACCCCATTTTCTGAAAATTTTTTCCACTACTGACTGCTTGAGAGACCACTCGTGCGGCATGAGAATGGCTCTGCTCAGCCTGTCCGCTATGACGTTGGACTTCCCGGGGATATTAAGAAAATACCCAAAAACTAACTTGGCCCTAAGGCCTAGTTATATAAGGGGAAGGAAGGGCCGAGGGGATAGAAAATAGACCCAAAAGGGGACTATACAAAGCGGGTTACTCTAAGAGGGTGACAAAGGGAAATAACGAACACTAACCCTGAAAATAAAAGGGAAAAACCTTACCTGAAAAGCTGGGGTTTTTTTGAAAATTTACCAGAGCGCCGGCAAAAACGCAACCTCGCAGCTAAGTGGCAAACGAGATCTGGGTAGTTAGTGCCTAGCATTGTGGGATACAGGGTTACCTCGAGCCGGTAAAAATAGCTCTCGAGCTTTGGTATAAGCAGAGTTGGAGCAGAGGATCGGCTCCGAACCCATCCAGCAAGAATGAAGGCGAGATTGACAACTTAACATCTTGAGGTTTACAGAAACTGCTGGTTCAGGAGGAGGCAATGCTTTTCTAGTGCAAAGATGATGTCCATAGGAGGAAATATGGGCTTCCTTGGTGGTTTAAGATGCAGCACCTCTTCAAGGGATAACCTGACCTCAGGTCTCAACATAGGAGGATTGAAGGGTTGACATGATGAGATGGCCGACAGGTGGGCTTTGATGGAAGAGTAGGCCAGACCTGGCATGCACGAGCTCAGACATTTTAGTATGGACGGTATCTAATTTGTTGGGTTCCTGTCCATTTTTGTGGCATCAAACGGAAACTCTTCCATTTGGCTATGTAGGATTTTTGAGTGATACATTACCCGGCTTCTTGAAGAACCTTACTTACACCTTTCTGGAAGGTGGTGCCTGTCAGGAATTAAAATCCTATCATTCAGAGTTAGGTTCAGAGATGAAAGGTTGAGGTGTAGTAGTGACCCCTTCTGTTGTGTGATAAGGTTCACTTGTAGTGGCAGTTTGTCTCTGAAGCAGAGAAGTCTACCTGGGGTGGCCTCCAACGACAGAGGATGTCCAGGAAAACCTGTCTGTTGAGGGCCCATTTGATGAGGATCCTCCACGGTCCTGCTTAGAATTTCTGCAAACACTGTGACGGAATGTATGCAACTACTAAAGATATGTTTTTCTGGGTGGCAACCTCCCACGTGGTCTGTGCTAATCTGCACAGCTGGTTCCTCCTTGTTTATGTACCACATGGCTGCGTTGTTGCCTGTGAACACTCTTCAGGGACCTGGTCTCCAGACAAGGGAAAGACTTGGGAGAGTGGATGAGGTCCCTCATCTCCTTCATACTGATGTGCTCCTTCAGTACTTTTGGTTATCATCTGCCCTGAACCCAGTGTGTCCCTATCCAGGCTCCCCATTCCTCATCCAAGGCATCCGTGTGCATTTTTTTGAACTGGAAGTGGTGGGGTGAAGGGAAATCCTGGGATGAACATCACTAGATCCCCTCCACCATGAGAACACTCTCCAAAGACAATGTAATAGCATGATTAATGTCTACAGGATGACAGTGCTGGGACCAAACTGTTTTCAGGTATCACTGGATTTTCCTCATATGTAGTCTGCTAGAGGAAGCATTGGAATAGCTGCTGCCATGAATCCTAAGGCCCTTAGTATTTCTCTTACAGAGCACAGCTGCAGGAGATCAGGGTTGTCAAAGTAGTCGGCAAGGCTCTGCACTTTATCCTGAGGCAGGTAGCCCTCCATCTTTAATATTTCCAGTCTGCATCCCAGGAAAACTAAGTTCTGAGTGGGCTGCAGGTTCATAGGTGTTTACTAGGCTAATGACCACAAGGGTCTTTTTAAGCATAGCCATGCATCCCAAATCTCTGACAAGTTCTGATACCCTTGATAAGTGTAAGCAAGGGTTTGGAAGATGAAACATTTACAAGCTAGAACCTAGGCGTTGAACCATTTACAGGTTGCCTGTGTCCATTAGAGACATACATGCCAAACCAGGGGTGAATTTCCTGTTTTCCATCCAATTGTCCAGGTTGTACTTTCACATGGATGGGGAGCCTGTTCCAGAAACGGGATAATCTGTGGGATACATAACTGTCTCTTCAGCAAGTCCTATTTATATCACAGGCAAGGTTTAAGACATTAGAACAGGTAATTCTGGTGCTGTTTGTTTTGTGAACATGCAGGAGGTCCGTCAGAGCGGGATCTGACAACGCCCTGTATGCAAGACATAGATGATCTCTCAAAAGCCTGTAGGAAACCGAATACAGGGACAGAGCCTTGAGGCGGTCTGCACAGGACATTTTACTTAAGCCCTGTATTCTTTTAGTGAGGAACCTCTGTGGACGTTCCAATTGTTGGATATGCCTAGTTAGGTACATACCAAAGGGGGCACTATACTTAATGATAGGTCTAATGAATGGTGAATACAGTGGAACAATGACTTCCTTGGACTTCGATGCCATACCTCTGTTTATAAGTTGGGCAAACTAGAAAGATTTCCTCACTGTTGTAGACGCATGATGGTCAAAGGCTAGATTACTACCTGTGTGTGTCCCCAAGTCCCTGACTACTGGGTCAACATGATAGTTACCAAGGGTGGAGGACTTCCCAAAAGACACCATTATGCATTTCTTGGCATTTTTTTAGTCTGTGGCTTTGACAACAGTTGTTTGTCTGTGTTAGTACCTCCTGAAGAGCATCTGTGTCAGTGTGAGATTGGAGGACAGTTCCTAATTTGCAATCATCTGCAAATTTAGTCCGCCAGAGCTCACTAACATTGGCCTTGACTTCAGAGAAGTAAATGCCAAAAAGGAGTGGTCCAAGGACTGATCCCGGAGGGACTCCACTTGGGACTGGCCTCTTTGTAGAGGTGGACTCCCCATTTTAACTTTCCAGGTTCTGTGAGTCAGATGGCTATTCATGGGGTGGACATACAAGTTTGTGCCCAACTGCTTGAGTTTGTCAACAATGCCCAGGTGGTGTGTTGTGTCAAATGCCTTGGCCAGGTCAAGGTAGGCAGTGTAAACCATTTGCTCTCATCCATTGCTTTGGCGACCTTCTCAAAAAAGTCCACCAGGTTGAGTAGGCATGACATGTCCTTGACAAAACCAAACTGGGTTGGGTCCAGTGTCTGGAGGTTTACTATATCACTATTCATCATTTCCATGGTAATTCTTTCCATGCCTTTGCAAACAAGACTAGTAAGACTTACGGGTCTGAAGATGGCCCACCTTTGTGCAGAGGGATGACTGTTGCTGTTCTCCATTCATGCGGCACAAAGCCTGTTTGAAGGCTATAGTTAAATAGCAATTCCAGAGGCCCTGATAGGTTAGACTTCATGCTATTAAGAAGGCATCCTGAGATACTGTCTAGGGCCACTGATGCAGTAATCTTGGCCTTAAAGAGAGAGCACTAAGGACCTATTCCCTAGTGACAGCAAGGAGGAGTTATATTTGATGGTATTTCCTGAGGGAAGGCTGAGGGGGAGAGAGGGTAATGTTGGAGCTGAATTTATCAGCCAAGTAGGTTTGCTACATCATCTGCCTCAGTATAGGTGGCTCCATTTATTTACAATGAGCTTTGCACACAATTGTGCAATGCCTTTGAGGTTGCGGGCGCAGAAAGAATGCTCCATGGTTGTCCTTGGCCTGGGAGGCCAAAGTGACCTCAAATTTGGCTTTGGTAGACTATTTGTTCTCTGAGATGTTTGTTTAGTTTGACGAGTGCTTTTATCCTGCTGGGTGCTGCACTTCCTAATTTTTGCCATGATTTTCTTCCTTCTGTTATACAGATTGATTTTGTGATTCCAACAGGGTGGCTTTTTTTTTTTTTTTTTTTTTTAGTTAGTACTCTACTTCTTCCTGGTGGGTACAGCTGCCTCTAAGCAGCTATTAACATGCTTGTACAGGGTTTCTGTGAACATTCTGTATAGACAGCACTGTTCTTAGAGTTTATGGGGGCTTGACATTTTGCCAGGTTATCATTTAATAGGAGGAAGTTAGCCTTAGAGTAGTTCTTGAATATTCCAGGTTTAGCTGGGGGTCCAGGTTTTATTCTTTTACTTCAAAGAAAACCATTTTGAAGTCTGACCTTACCAATGAAGACATTACAGTAATGGGCTTGCAGCACCCTTCCATATTAGTGATTCAATATGGCTGCACCCCTGGTTGGTGTACTATCTGGTTCAGGGAGTTTGTGTTTACAAAATCCAAGAATTTCTGTGCCTGTAAGTTTGGTGTCATATAGGATTTCCAGTTAATAGTGGGGTAATTAAAGTCACCCTTGAATATGTTATTCGGTTGGACGGTTAGTGTTTCTAATAAGTTTAAATACATGGTGTGGGTTTCCTGGACCATAGAGAGGAACCTACAGCTGGCAAGGAAATGATATTGCATTTTGCCTATGGTGACTTGAACATGGAGCAGCTAAAGTGCACTGCCCTGTCTGACTAGCCTTGAGGTAGATTTTTGATACTGCTGGTGTGCTCTCCGTGCCTTTAAATCATGTCTCAGTGACTGCACAGACGTCAGCATTCTCAAGGTTGATGAGAGCTTCTAGTGAGTGGGGTGTTTTGTTTAGACTTCTAGCATTGTGCAGTAATACATTTTGATTTTCTTGGTTTTGATGTGCTATGTCAGAAGTACTTTCTGTACGGCACTGACTAAAGAAGGCACTATGGGGGAAGACAATGTTTTAAGCTAATATTCAAAAGCCTAGAGGGGACTGGTGCAGACCATCCCTGGCAAAGCAGCATGGTCTGTTGACCATCTCTCCTTCCAAGCTGACAAATATTGCACCCCCTTAGAATGACACCAGAAACTAAGCCAATTACTACAGTCAATCATCTTTTGTTTCTATTGTGGTATCATCCTTGGAGAAGGTAAAATGCTCCTCAATGCTAGGCTCTTACCAGCCTGAGACACATTCCGAGAGCTCTGTGATGTCTCCTCTCTTCATATAGTCTAAGGAGGTACATCTCCGGTCATTTACTCCCAACATGGACTATGACAGAGTCATAATGGTATTTGTGGTCCAATGATCCGAGTGTGTGCGTAATGTGGCAGTTCCTAGTCCCTAATAATCAACTGACCATGACTTTCTCCTTACTTAGCGTGGTTAGAGGGATATCAGTGTGCCTCACGATGGAGTCTCCAAAGACCAGAATGGTGGACTGCATGGTAGCTTGGCTTATGGGCTTAGAGGGAGAGGCTCCATAAGACGTGGCTCTATGTGTTGATGTGGGTGATGTTTTGAAAGAGTGCATTTGGGGCTGCTGAGGGTATTTATGTGTACTTCATCTAGGAGGTCTTTGCGGTTTAGGAAGGTTACATTTAAGTGCCGCAGCATATGGGGGTCTATATGTCTGCTTTGAATCGTTTGTGATAGGTGCAGTGTGTGTACTACTGACAACCTTATTGACACTAGGATTACTTTTATAATAAAACTTTGCCTCCAGTGACATTGTGTAAATACATCTCTCTCATACCATATCAGACTGCAATTCCTACGTCTACATACCATATCAGTTTGCTTGAGAGTTGACTGGTTTTCAATAAATATGAAGCATTTTCTACATTGCCTCAGGATGCAGAGAGGAATTCCTGCAGTTGATGGTGAAGTCAACTGCGAGAGGAGATTGAGGGTTAGATGGAGGTGTTGCATGAGTATCTGAGAACAGGAAGCTTGGATTAAAAAGAAGTTATGTACTCATAACGGTCCATCTGTGTTGTCCATTTTCATTCTTTCTCAGCCAATGGGTTCTGATCAGACCAGACCCTCAGATCAGTCTATGCCACTTTCTAAATATTCTAAAGTAAAAAAGTAACGTTGTCATTTAGATCTACATAAGTGTAGACTGAATGAGATTCCATGTCATCAGCTCATCATGGGACAGAAAAAAAAAATCTCATACATAGAAAGACATAACTGAAAACAATTATAATACTACCACTGTCTTACAAATCAACTCTACACTTAAGTATATAGATACATATATTCCTAGAAACGCACACTTAAGATACTAAAAATACACATCTAGTAGCAAAGCACAGGTAACCGTATTGCACATGAACCATGTACAACACTATGGGTGAACTAGCACATAGCAGTAGCAGCTGAAGAAAAAAAAATATTGCACCTGGGTTAGTAGCATAAATTACAATTGTTGGCTAAGCTTAATAAATAGATAAAATATTGCAAAGTGAACGGGGATCTGAATCTCAAGCTCCTCCTGTACTCATAAAGCTCCTGGCCACTACAAACACCCCAGATACAGCTTGCTATTACATACATATAATAATGCTATGGCAGGAAAATAATAACTGAAAGATCAGTAGCTCAAACAGTAACTATGGCTGCTGACAACTCTCCCGTTAGGTTTCTCCCAAAGAGGACAGGGAGAAGGAGGGGGAGTTGGATGAATGAAAATGGACAACACAGAATGTTATAGTGAGTACATAACCTTTACCTAATGTTGTCATTTTCATTCATTCCTCAATCAATAGGACAGAGTCCCCCGCTACAGTAACCTTGGGTGGCACTCATGGAAGGATGTTCCGGAGCACCGCAGAACCAACATTCCTGGAAATATCTAGTTTGTAATGCACAATAAAGGTACGAGTATTCAACCAAGCAGCAGCTTTGCAAATATCAACAGAGGCTCTAGACGAGAAAGCTGCTGAAACAGATAGTGACTTGGTTGAATTTTCCTTCAATTGTCTAGGTAATGCAATACCTTTCAAAAAAGCAGATGTGGGAAATGCAATCTGTTATCCATTTCGCCAGGGTAGTCTTAGGGACTTGGCCTTCCCATTCTTAATTTAAAAAAGGGAATAAATACATGACTACATTTTCTAAATGTTTTTGTTTTGTCCAGGTAAAACCACAACTATTTATTTTCTGAAGATGAAGGGTATAGTCTCCTTTATTTTCAAATTTAGGGAAGAAAGCTGGTAAACTGATGACCTGATTGATACTTTCAGAGGCAGCTTTTGGCAAAAAAGAAGGACATGTCTGTAAGTTAACTTTATCTTTGTGAAAATTCAAATACTGTGGATTGGAAGACTGTGCTTGTTCTGATACTCATCTTGCAGAGGTTATAGCTATGAAATACAGTTTTCCAAGAAAGAGATCTGAGATCTACCTTGGTGGATGGCTCAAAAGAGGACTATACTAAGGCTTTTAAAAACCATAGTGAGATCCGAAGGTAGGGTGCGGTCCTCTATTGGAGGCATCCCTAAGAAATGCTTTACACAATTTAGATGATGCTAAAGTGGTTGGAGATAGCTGCCAATTGAACTTTAATAGTAGAGAAACTTGCTCCATCCTGGAAAATTAAGGCAAAGTAGTCCAGTACTGCTGGGACTGGAGCAGTGAAGGGATCTAATGGTTTCTGATGAGCCCAAATAGTGAAATTTTTCCATTTACTTTAGTAGATTTTTCTAGTAGAAGCTTTATGGGAAGATACCAAAATTTTTCAAACTGGAAAGGAAAGCCTGGAATGCCTAGCCATTCATCATAATTGGGAGAAACCATGCAGTCAGTTTGAGAGCTACAACATCTGGGTGAATCTGTCCTGATGGATAAGATATGACGTCTTGACTGGGATCCACATTCCAAGGAGGATGTACCAGGTGAGACCAAAGGAAGGGGAACCACACCTGTTGAGGCCAAAAGGAAGCAATGAAGATCACTGTGCTTTGACACGAAATTTAGGGATAAGGGGTAGGGGAGAATAAGTGTAAAGGAGACTGGAGGGCCAAGCATGAAGTACAGCATCTCTCGGTGACTGTCCCTGAAGAGGGATCAGAGCAGAGAACCTGCTGTATTTGTTGTTGGGAGGGAGATGTAAATAGGTTGCAGCAAGGATGACTCGACTTGTGCAAGATCCTGTTTGCCACTGATGTTAAAAAGACCACTTGTGAGGCCATGAGGATGGTCCTGCTGAGCTGGTCTGCTAGAATGTTGGACTTCCACAGTATGTACGTTGCTACTTGGAAGTGGATGGAAGAGATAGCCCATTGTCAAACCCTCAGTGGTTCTCGACAAAGGGGGGCAAGATCTGGTTTCCCTCTGTTGATGTACTAGAATACTGACATGTTGTCAGTTTGTATTTCAATAGTCCCTAGAGGGAGAACGCTACGAAAGGCCTGCAACGCTTGAAGCACCGCTCTCAACTCTAGGATGCTGATATGCACATTGGTATCATGTATTGAACATGTGCCCTTTACCTTCCATCCCAAGAAATGCTCCCAACCCCAACTGGGAGGTGTCCATGGTAAATGTGACACTGGGGGGAGGAAGTATTAACAGATGCCCTTGCTTGATTTCTTCGGGGTGGACCCAAAGAACAGAATTTCTGCACACTTGAGATAATTTTATGGGACAACTCAAGGGATAGTGATGAAAGGACAACTGCACCGCTAGAGTCCACTGCAGAATTCTCATGTGTAAATCTGGTGTGGAAATTAAAGTTTTAGTGGCAGTCATCGAACCTAATGCTTTGAAAATCAATCTTGCTGAGGCTATTGGAATGGCAAAGGCCTGCCTGACGTGTGTGTTCTCAATGTACTTGTTCTGAGGCAAGAAAGCTAGACAACTGACTGTACCCAAATGGGCCCCTGTGAAATCTTATCACTTGAACTAGTTGTAGATGAGATTTTTGCATGTTGATGGCGATTCCCAGCGCAGTTGCTAGGTGAAGCAGGTAATCCTTGGTTTGTACCAGTAGATGGCTGGCTGGTGCAGTCAGGAGCCAGCCATCTAAGCAGGGAAACACTTTGAATCCAAGCAGTCTCGAGTGAGCTTCTATCACTGCCATACATTTGGTGAGATCAAGGACTCTGAACTGAAGGAAGTGGAGATACCTTTGTGAGAGTCTGTATCTTGAAGATCGACTGAGCACATCCACACATCCTTCTGAAGAGAGACTAGACTGGAATGGACTGTAACTATCCGGAATTTGGAGATTTTCATGATTTGGTTCAGGTAGGTTAGGTCTAGAATAGGCCTCAGGTCCTGTCTTTTTTGGCACTAAAAAAAACCTTGAGTAAATTCCAGATCCTATTTGGTCTGGTGAGATCTCCTGGATGACTCTTGCAACTTTACAATTTCTGGATATGCTAGCTCCCTCTGACTGGGTGGAACATTGGGAAGAATTATTCTTTGATTTTAGTAGAATTTGTAAAAAGGGAATCAAATATCCTCTGGATATGATCCTTTGCATTCCAAAGTCATTTGTGATGGCTAGCCAGGCATCTTAGTGAGTGCAAGGATAAGCGCCCCCAAAGGCCTTCCAAGAGGGACAGTCAGGCAAACCTTTGTTTCTGAGTACCCCCTTTGCAATGTAGGTGGCCTCTACCATTATAATTGTTTCCCTCTCTTACTCTGGGGTAAAATTCTTTGAGAGACTCCTGGAAAG
The DNA here is from genome assembly GCF_019279795.1 of Protopterus annectens. Classification (NCBI taxonomy): domain Eukaryota; kingdom Metazoa; phylum Chordata; order Ceratodontiformes; family Protopteridae; genus Protopterus; species Protopterus annectens. Next base: position 306,430,391 of record NC_056747.1, on the reverse strand, counting down.
GACCTTGAGACTTACTGCATTTTCTTACCACCACGCTGGTTCCTAGAAAAGGGTCTCCGTGGGGTGGAAAAGCAAAATCCAGAGGCAGACAAGGTCTTTCACCAAAAGGCCAGGCCTGAAATCTTTTACAAACACTGATTCCTCCTAGGAAGGATTTTCGGGAAACCAACCACTTTTCTGGCAAAGGATCTCTAAGATGTCTCCAAATGAGATCTTCTGGCGGAGATCTAGGGGGCCCTTCCATTGAAGTGTGTCTCTTCTGTGAGGGATTTCTAAATGGAATCCAGATGCCTCCTCCTGCACTTTCTCTTACAAGGAACCTCCTCACTAGGATGTTCCAGAGAGGTATCGGAAAAGACAGGTAGCTCCATATGTGAAGTGTTTGGAAGCTCTTTTGCGCTGGCTGTCCCTGAGCTGAGGGATGTGAAGGCTCAGATACAGGATCCAGAAAAGGGGCAGGCTATGGATCCGAGGATGGGAGAATCAACACTATTCTCAGCTAGGAGAAAACCCTCTCCACGACATCGAGGGCAGAGGGTCCCAAGAGACCAAGAACAATCCCTCTGTAGACGACCCTTTTTCCATGACGTCAGGTTGTCAGTGGTATAAAACATGCAGCCGACGCCATTACATCAGTTTTTCTTGCCCCAGATGTCAGGTGCCCCCTAATGGGAAGCAATTAAACATAAAAGCACAAAGATATACCTCCAACAAAAAAGCAAATACACCAAAAAGGCTTTTAATCATAGTAAAGGAAAGTAGAGATATAGCCAAAAGACTTTAGGGGGCTGGAGGGAGGGTAACCAGGACTGCAACAGTGAATACACTCTAACATCTACATTTATGGTAAGTGTACACAACTGTACTATGTTCTTAGTGTTTCATTGCTGCAGTCATTACATTTGGGTAGATTCCCAAAGCTATGGTTGGGAGGAGGAGTTTAGATAGCATTAGGGCCAGCTATAATGCCCTGCAAGACTGCAGTGGCAAAGCCAGCTCTGGATTTAGAGAAAATTGGCAAATGATAATGCTTGGTGAAAGTATGTACAGAACTCCAGGTAGCAGCTTCTAGGATGTCCCTGGTAGGGATACCTCTGAGAAAGGCTGAAGAGTTAGATGCAGCCCTGGTGGAGTGAGGTCTGATCCCCTGAGGGATAGGTTTCCATGGTGCTTATAGCAGAAATGAATGCAATGGCTTATCCATTTAGAAATGGTTTGCTTTGAAATAGCCTTCCCCTCTGCCCCTGCAGCAAATGCTATTAGCAGTTGTTCAGATATCCTTTGAGGCTTAGTCCTGTCCAAGTAGAATCTAAGTTGTCTGTGCACATCTGAGGAATGCAGCAGCATAGCACGATGAACATGGAGGATGGCAAATGAATGGGCTGATTAAGAGCCACACTGGATATCACCTTGGGCATGAAGGATGGATTGGTTCTGAGGGACACCCTGTCTGCATGAAAGTTGATAAAAGGCTCCACTGCCATAAGGACATGTAAATCAGATACCCTTCTAGATGAAGTGATTGCTAAAAGGAAAGCTGTTTTCCAAGAAAGAAATTTTAAGTCTGCAGTAGCAGCTGTCTCGAAAGGAGGTAGAGTGAGTTTCTCCAAGACAAAGTTAAGGTCCCAGGCTGGGGTTGGAGCTCTCCTGGGTGGTCTCAAATTTTTGGCCCCTCTGAGGAACTGCTTGAGCAGTGGTGAATGAGAGAAGAGGGGAGGTTCTGTGTTATAATGAGCTGAAATGGCTGAGGCATGCATTTTAATGAAGGAAAAAGACAGGCACTTGTGAAGCATCTCAGTTAAGTATTGTAAAATCTGAGGCAAATTGGGCGCTGCTGTGCTCATCCCTTGAGATTGGTTCCAGGCACAGAATCTTTTCCATTTTTCAGCATAAGATTTTCTAGTACTAGGCCTCCTTGCCTCTACGATGATATCCATCACAGGTTTGCTGAGGGATGGTAAAGAAGAGATTAAGTAATTAGCCAGTCTGCAAGGTTCAGCGTTGGAACCTGAAGGTGCAGAATCTGGTTCTCCTGCTGAGACAGCAGGGAAGGAGTCTGAGGCAGGTGCTAAGGGGATAACAGTGACACAATGCGCAGGAGAGGGTACCAGTGTTTGCGCGGCCAGTCTGGAGCAATCAAAATAATCCTCGGTTTGCCCGGTTTGATTTTTAGTAGTACTTTGGAGAGCAGAGGCAGAGGGGGGAAGACATAGACTGATAGTTTTTTTCCAGCTGAAGGACAGAGCATCCACTTTCCAGGCTTATTTGTGGGGAGTCCTTGTGCAACATTTGTCCAATTGGTAGTTCTGGGGAGAGGCAAACAGGTCTATATCTGGGGCTCTCCCATTTGCTTGTCAACATGTTGAAAATCCTTGGTTCCAGTTTCCACTTGTGTGGGTCCATGAGGTTTCTGCTTAGTCCATCTGCCAGTGTATTTAATTTTCCTGGCAGGAATTGAGCTTGTAGGTGCACTTGGTAGCTCAAGGCTGTGTTCCACAATGCAATGGCTAGTCTGCAGAGGGAGTAAGGATGTGTACCCCCGGCTTGTTTATGGACCACATAACAGTGGTGTTGTCCATCGTTACCATTAGTTGTCCTGGAAGAATGTGGTCCTTGAAGGCTGTCAGAGCATTCTGTTCAGCTAACATTTCTTTTTGATTGATATGCAGGTGCATTTGACTTGGGTTCCATTTGCCCTGAATGCACTTCCCTGCCAGGTGAACCCCCCCCATGCATAGTCTGATGCATCTGTTGTTAGGGTTTGGGTGGCAGAGGGTGTTGTGAAAGGTAGTCCCTAGTTTTGGTGGCAGGCCTCTGCCCACCAAAGGAACTCTAGGCGTAAGCTAGGTATGATAGGAATCATTGTTTCTAGGTCTTGAGAATGTTGACACCATAGGCTTTTTAGATACCACTGTAGTTTCCTCATATGCAGTCTTGCATATGGAATTAGAAGAATGTAGGATGCCATGAACCCCAGGGCTTGCAGTATTTGTCTTGCAGATAGCAGAGTTTTTGTGGCCAATTGTTTAAAGTAGGTTGTCAAATGAATTTTCTTTTCTAGAGTGAGGCAAGCCATCTGGGAAGTTGTATTCAAGCTTGCTCCCAGGAATATAATTTGTTGACAGGGTACCAGGAGTGATTTCTTTTTGTTTATGGTGTACCCCAGACAAGTTAAAAAGTACAGTTGTGTACCTACCATAAATGCAGATGTTCGAGTGTATTCACTGTTGCAGTCATTACTCTTGGGTTATCCTGCTGGCAGGCTACCCGCAGTCGGCCAGAATTCCAAAGTATAGGTCCGGCGTCGGTTGCTGTCGCCTCTTCCCTGACGTCAGTGCGCCAGGGGTATAAAAGATGCAATCAACGCCATTTTCTTCAGTTTTTCTTGCCCCAGATGTCAGGTGCCCCCACATTAGTAGGCTGGAAAAATATGCCAATAAAAATCCATGCACAAAAATAACATTTCCTTCATCTACAAGCAAATGCACCCAATAGGGTGTATAGGATGGAGTAGTGCATATAGACCCAGTGAAGAAAAAGGGGGATGGTGGGTGGGTAACCTGGACTGCAACAGTGAATACACTCGAACATCTACATTTATGGTAGGTACACAACTGTACTATGTTCATCGTGTTTCACTGTTGCAGTCATTACTCTTGGGTTGAATCCCAAAGCTGAGGATGGGTGGCTGGTCTAAATAGGATTAGGAGAGGTAAGAGGCCCTGCAGGACTGCAGTGGCAAAGCCTGCTCTGGACTTACAGTATAGAGGTAAGTGGTAGTGCTTTGTGAAGGTGTGCACTGAACTCCAGGTTGTGGCCTCCAAGATATCTTTGGTTGGTACTCCTCTGAGGAAGGCTGCTGAAGTGGCTGCTGCTCTGGTGGAATGAGGCCTGATGCCCTTAGGCACTGATTTGCCAAGTTGTGAATAGCAGAAACGGATGCAATGGCCTATCCATTTAGAAATAGTCTGCTTTGAGATGGCCTGTCCTTGCGATCCCGCAGCATATGACACTAAAAGTTGCTCAGTCTTTCTGAAGGCTTTAGTTCTGTCCAAGTAGAAGCATAGCTGTCTGTGTATGTCCAAAGAATGCAGAATTTTCTCACCCTTGTTCAGTGGATTTGGATAAAAGGTAGGCAAGTGAATGGTTTGGCTGAGGGCCACACTGGACACCACCTTAGGCATAAATGTAGGGTTTGTCCTCAGAGAAACCTGTCTGGATGAAAAATGAGGAAAGGTTCCACAGCCATGAATGCTTGTAACTCCGAGTCTCGCCTTGCAGAGGTTATTGCTAGGAGCAGAGCTGTTTTCCAGGATAAGAATTTTATATCTGCTGTTGATGCTGGCTCGAAAGGAGGTAGTGTGAGTTTTTCCAAAACATAATTGAGGTCCCAGGCCGGAATTGGTGCTCTCCTTGGAGGCCTAATGTTTTTGGCCCCTCTGAGGTACTGCCTTATTAAGGGATGAGAAAAAATAGGTGGTTCCGCATTGTAATGGGCTGAAATGGCAGAGGCATGAATCTTAATTGATGAGAAAGAAAGGCCTTTGTTCAGCATCTCAGTTAGGTATTGTATAAACTGAGGGATATTTGGCATGGACGTGTCAAAGCCTTGTTCCAAGCACAGAACCTTTTCCATTTCTCTGCATAAGATTTTCTGGTACTGGGCCTCCTGGCCTCCAAGATGACATCCAAGACAGCTTTTGAAAGAGGAGTGTTCTGAATGGCTACATTATCTGCCATGCTGCCAGATTTAGGGTCCTGAGTTGGCTGTGCAGGAGCTGATTGTTTTGTTGGGTCAGCAAGTGAGAAGTTTGAGGCAATATCCATGCTGGACCTTGAGACAAGCTCTTTAGGGTTGGGTACCAGTGCTGGCGTGGCCAGTCTGGTGCAATCAGTATCATTTTTGGCTTCTCTTGTCTGACCTTTAGGAGTACCCTGGGAAGGAGAGGTAGTGGAGGAAAGGCATATACTGTTAGATTTTTCCAGCTGAAGGATAGCGTGTCCACTTTCCATGCTTGCTTGTGATAATTTCTTGTGCAAAATCTCTGCAATTGGTAGTTGTGGGGGGAGGCAAATAGATCTATGTCTGGGCATCCACATTTCCTTATTATCATGCTGAAGACTTGTGGATCCAGTTTCCATTCGTGGGGATCCATGAGGTTTCTGCTTAGATCGTCTGCCAGAGTATTTGTTTTTCCTGGCAGGAATTGTGCTTGCAGGTGAACTTGGAAAGCCAATGCTGTGTCCCATAAGGTCATTGCTTGTCTGCAGAGGGTGTAGGAATGTGTACCTCCCTGCTTGTTTATGTACCACATGACCGTAGTACTGTCTGTCTTTATCAGTAACTGTCCTGGATGAAGCAGGTCCTTGAAAGCTGTCAGGGCATTTTGAACAGCTAGCATTTCTTTTTGATTGATGTGAAGATGCATCTGGTTTGCAGGCCATGTGCCCTGAATACATTTTCCTGCCATATGGGCCCCCCAGGCATAATCTGATGCATCCATTGTCAGTTTGCCTGGCTGTGGGTAGACTGAATGGCAGACCCTTGTTGTGGTGACAGGCTTCTGCCCACCATTGAAACTCCTGTTGTAGGCAGGGAATGAGTGCAATTACTGTCTCCAGGCTGTGGTAATGCTGAGTCCAAACACTTTTTAGATACCATTGTAGTTTCCTCATATGCAGTCTGGCATATGGAATTAGTAGAATGCAGGATGCCATGAAACCCAAGGCCTGCAGGATATTTCTTGCAGATAAGTGGGTTTTTGTTGCCAATTCCTTGAAGTAAGTAGTCAGATGTTTTTGTTTGTCTGGCATGAGATAAGCCATCTGGGCAGCTGTATTTAAGCTTGCACCCAGGGATATTATCTCTTGAGAGGGCACTAGTTTTGATTTCTTTTCATTTACTGTGTACCCTAGGCCAATTAGTAATCTTTTCACAAATGCCAGATGCTGTAGAAGAATATCTTTGTTCTCTGCTTGAATTAGGCAGTCGTCCAAGTAGGGATATATCTGAATTCCTTTTTGTCTGCAAAACGCAATTACTGGTGCCAGGCATTTTGTGAAGACTCTGGGTGCAGTAGATAAGACAAAGGGCAGTGCAGAGAATTGGTAATGCATTGAGCCAGCTATGAATCTGAGGTATCTTCTGCAAGATTGTCTGATTGGGACATGCAGGTATGCCTCCTTTAGGTCCAAAGTTACAAGCAAAGCCTTCTTGCCCAGCATGGGCAGTAGCTGCTGTAGAGTTAACATCTTGAATTTTGGAACTTCCAGAAACGTATTTAGTATAGACAGGTCCAGTATTGGTCTCCAGGTTTTGTCCTTTCGGGGTACTAGGAAAAGTCTGGAGTAAAATCCTTGCCCTTGCTCGTGTTGTGGTACTTGCTGAATGGCCCTCATGTCCATGAGGGCTGTAATTTGTTTTTGTGCCCCTGCCCATTGATTCTGTGGCAGGTATGGCATACTTTTTGACCTTGGTAGAGTGTGAAAGTGGAACCTGTAGCCTTGGGACACTACGTTCAGGACCCATTTGTCTTGTGTAGCCATTTGCCAATTTGAAGAAAAAAGTGCTAGTTTTCCCCCAAGGGGGCTGCCAAAAGAAAAGTGCTTGGATCTGATAGAGGAAATTTGTCATTGGGACTGTTTCCTGTAAGGTTGTGATTTGTCTTCTCCGCTTTTGGAGGTAGGAGCACCCCATTGTTTAGGCCTGTATGTGCCTTGTGGCTGAGATCTGCCTCTGGGATGCCTGTTATCTGCCTCTTTGCGGCCTGTCTGACACTGGAAAGGACCAATTTTTAGGCGGCCAGTTCCTGCTAAACCTGGGTGGCTGTACCTGCAAGAAATCCTTGACTGTCTGCATGGAGTTGGCTTTATCCTCCATCTTTTTCAAAACCTTTTCTGCTTTAGTGCCAAACAAGGTATCATGCTGTAAAGGTGCATCAAATAATTTTGCTTTAACATGATCAGGCAGATTCTGTTTCTTTAGCCAAGCATGCCTTCTAATAACAGTACCTGTAACAGCAGCCCTGCAAGAGGCCTCCAGTGAATCATAACCACATTGCAATGTATGCCTCCCCACTTGTTCAGTTGCATGCAATAAATCCAACAATTCCTTGTTTTCTGTACTTTCAGTATTTGTCAACAAATTTCTGTTTAAGTAGTGACATTAACTATTGCTGATATTTAAGCATATGAAACTGAAAATTTAAAGCTCTTACAGCCAGGGTAGCTGAGGTGTAGACTTTTTTCCCCCATCTGTCTAGAGACCTAGAATCCCTATCAGAGGGGACAGGGTTTTTTGCAGTGGAGGCTTTGGCCCCTTTGGGACCCTGAGATATAGTTTCTGGGTCAGCAGCGGGGTTTTTGTATAGAAATTTATGAGAATCTGGGACCCTGTAGTATCTGTCTGGCTTAGCAGGTGCAGGGGGTAAAGAGTCAGGGGACAGGCCGGACTCTGAAAATACATCATCTACAATGTCCAGGACATGTGCAATAGCAAGGGGTCTGTGCTGAGGAAGCAGTAGAAAGTCCCTGAGCCTTTTCTTAGAGTCAGAATAATCTTGGCTTTCCCACTGGAAATGCTCCCTCATGGTATGCAGGGTTTCCCCAAAAGAATAATCCTCAGGAGGAGAGGCTGAAGGAATGGATTCTTCAGCATCAGAATCCTCATAAGGAAGCATGGAGTAATCCTGTTCGGAAGGGGAATCAGAGGAAATAGAAACCTGATCAGAAGAAATGTACTCTGTCTCTTGCCTAGGCCTCTTATCAGGAGGGGGATGGGAACCCCTGATCAAAGTAATTAGGTCTTCGGCCATTTTGAGCATCTGTTTTTTAGGCATGGAAGTCTGAGCAGGAGAATGCTGCACTTGTTTCTTTGTCTTTAGCGCTGCTTTAGTCTTTGTCTTTGATGTTGAAGATGGCTTAATGTATAGTTGTGTAGGTCTGAAGACACCCTCAGAAGCCGATGTCTGCTCAGCGGCTCCGGACCCATCTGAGGGAATGATTTCCGAGTGTCCAATACCTTGAGTATCCAGAGGCCCAGTCAGCTCCACGTGGGAGTCGGAAGCGGCCTGTGGCTCTGAGGTAGTGGGCACCAGGGGCTGCGAAAGCGCCTCACTGAGAACCGGCGACTGGCCTAGCAGAGGCCTCGTCGGTTTTGGACCTCAGATGCTATCCTTTTCCTTGTCCTTGCATTTTTTGTAAACTCCAGTTGTCGGCTGGTCAGACGGCATTGTATAATTAAATCTTCGGCCAAAGTAATAAATGCAAAATCGAACCGATGTTTAATAGTGCGTTGGTTGAATCTAGCACAAAACCGACAGCTAGCAACATTGTGATCAGGGCCTAGGCAAGGAATACAGTAAGAGTGGAAATCCTTATGAGGTATTTGCTTCCCACAAGAAATACAATAGTTAACTTTTTCTGACATTGGACTGGAGCAAGAAAAAAGTTTCCCCAACGGGGTACTTAGCTTTAATGAAGACTTCGGTTCTGAAATTCAAATTTGAAAATCTCAGAATTCGGCCGGCCGGCACTTGCGAACTGCTTCTGCTTCGGGCACTACGCGGCAAGAAAGACTGAAGAAAATGGCGTTGGCTGCATCTTTTATACCCGTGGCGCACTGACGTCAAGGAAGAGGCGACAGCAACCGACGCCGGACTTAGACTTTGGAATTCTGGCCGACTGCAGGTAGCCTGCCAGCAGGATAACCTAAGAGTAATGACTGCAACAGTGAAACACGATGAACATCCCTTTTTACAAAGGCCAGATGATTCAAAATATGTCCTGGCTTTCTGCCTTAATTAGACAATCGTCCAGGTATGGGTATATTTGAATACTTCTTTGCCTGCAAAACGCAATAACTGGAGCTAGGCACTTTGTGAATACCCTGGGCGCAGTAGATAAGCCAAAGGGCAGTGCAGAGAACTGATAGTACGTGTAAGCCTGCTTTGAAGCGTAGGTATCTTCTGCAAGATTCCCTGATTGGGATGTGCAGCTATGCTTCTTTTAAATCTAGTGTTGCCAACCAGGCATCTTTGCCTAGCATAGGAAGTAATTGGTGATGAGTCAGCAGCTTGAATTTTGGAATTTCCAAAAAGGTGTGTAGAGTAGACAAGTCTAGGATAGGACGCCATGAATTGTCTTTTCTGGGTGCCACGAAAGTCTCTAGTAGAAACCTTGTCCCTTTTCCTCTTCTGGTACCAGTTGAAAAGCCCCCATGCTTAAGAGAAAGAAGTTGTTTTTGGGCCTCTGCCCACTGATTTGGGGGTAGGTCCAGCCACCCACTTGGTATTGGAAACATGTGGAAGTGAAATCTGTATCCCTGGGACACTATTTAAAACCCATTTGTCCTGGGTAGTAAGTTCCCAATTCTTTGCATGAAGAGCAATCTTTCCCCCCAAAGGGTCAGTCAGTTGATAAGTGCTTGGAAATTTTAAAAGGAAGTCATTGAGACAGTTTACCATAGGGGGAGCCTTATTATTCCCAGACTTGGAAGTGGAGGCCCCCCACTGCTTAGTTTTGTGAGTCCCCTGGGACTGAAACTTGGGGTTTTTGCTGTCTGGGTTTGGCTTGAGAAGACCTGGAAGGGGCTGGAAAGGACCAATTTCTAGAGGGCCAGTGCTTGCTAAATCTAGGAGGCTGAACTTGTAAAAAATCTTTAACAGTTTGCATAGATTTAGCTTCCACCTTTTAGGAACTTCCTCAGCCTTGTTGCCAAACAGACGGTCATGATTTAAAGGAGCATCCAACAATTTAGCTTTAACATGATCAGGCTAAGACTGCTCCTTAAGCCAGGCATGCCTTCTGAGCACAGACCCAGTAACAGCAACCCTGCAAGAGGCCTCTAATGAATCAAAACCACATTGCAAAGTATGTTTTCCAACTTGTTCGGCAGAATGCATTAAATCCTGTAATTCTTTATTTTTCACACAGTCAGGAATCAACATTTTCTGTTTTAGTAGTCCAATAACATGTCGCTGATATTTTAACATATGAAACTGGCAGTTTAAAGCCCTAATGGCCAAGGTTGCAGAAGTGTAAACCTTCTTACCCCATCTATCCAACGCCCTGGAGTCTCTATCAGAAGGGGTAGGATTTTTAGCAGTAGAAGGCTTAATGCCCTTGGGTCCCTGTGAAATAGTCTCTGGATCTGCAATAGGATTTTTGAAAAGGAACTTGTGGGACTCAGGGACCCTGTAGTATCTGCCAGGTTTTCTGGGAGCAGGAGGCAGGGAATCAGGGGCCAAACTAGATTCCGAGAAAGCATCAACAATGTTTAGTACAGGAGGAATAGCTAAGGGCCTATGCTGAGGTAGGAGTAGGAAATCCCTAAGCCTCTTTTTTTGAATCAGAAAAATCCTGGCTTTCCCAGTGGAAATGCTCTCTTAGAGCATGCAAGGTTTCCCCAAAAGAAAAATCCTCAGGAGGGGAAGCAGAGGGAATGGAGTCCTCTGCATCAAAATCTTCATAAGTAGATAAGGGCAAATCCAGATCATCAGAAGAATCAGAAAAAACAGAATCCTGATCAGAAGATTCATAATCAACTTCAGTCCTAGGCCTCTTAGAAGGGGGGTTGGCTACCCTTGATTAGAGTGATTAGATCTTCAGCCATTCTTACCATTTGTTTTTTAGGCATAGAGGCCTGAGCATGTGGTCTGGGCGTCGGTTGTTTAAGCATGGATCGAGATTTAGGCCTAAGTAAAGGAGGAGGCGTTGGTTTAATATGCAAATCCGTAGGCCTGAATACACCCTCAGAAGCCGGTGCCTGCACAGCCGCTCCGTACCCATCCAAGGTAGATACATCTGCGGGTTCCATAGTTGAAGCATCTCGCGGCATACCGGACCTCCAAATGGGTCTCAGTAGAGGCCTGCGAATCAGAAGTAGCGGGTATCAGGGACTGCGAAAGCACCTCCCCTGAGTACCGGCGAACTGGCGACTGGCTTAAGAGAAGCGTCGTCGGCAGTTTTGGACCTCGGCAACCTGTCTCTGTCTTTAGCTTTGCATTTTTTCAGAATCCCGGTAATCAGATGACTAACCGACGATATTTCTGGATAATTAAACAGAGAACCGAAATATTTAGAGGCGAAAATATACCGACGACGGATAGTGTGCTGATTAAATAAAGCACAAAACCAACAGAAAGGTACGTCATGGTCAGGGCCTAGGCAAGGAATACAGTATGAATGAAAATCTTTATGAGGTATTTGCTTTCCACAAGTAATGCAATTATTAACTTTTACTGACATTCTCTTGTCTTTATCTTTGCATTTTTTCGGAATGTCTGTAGTCGGATGGCTTACCGAAGACATATCTGGATAATTGAACCAAGCACCAAAATATTTAGAAGCGAAAATATACCGATGGATAGTTTGTCGTTTAAATAAGGCACAAAACCGACAGCGAGGCACGTCGTCAGGGCTAGGCAAGGAATACAGTATGAATGAAAATCTTTGAGATATTTGCTTTCCACAAGAAATGCAATGACTTACTTTTACTGACATCGGTTTAGAGCAAGAGAAAGATTCCCCAACGGGGTACTTAGCTTTAAGTTGAAGACTTCGGTTCTGAAACTCGAAAACTAAAATTTCAGGAGTCGGCCGACTGGCACTTGCGAACTGCTTCTGCTTTGGGCACCGCACGGTAAGAAAGACTGATGTAATGGCATCGGCTGCATGTTTTATACCCTTGACTACTTGATGTCACGGAAGGAGACAGCAACTGACGCAGGACCCAAGACTTTGTTAATCAGGCCGACTGAGGGATACTGCAAGCAGATAACCCAAATGTGATGACTGCAACAGTGAAACACGAACAATATCTTCAGTGTCGAAATCAACCCCTCAACACCACACACCGATGCTTAGACTCAGAGCAGTTGTGCTTCAACAGCAGAGGTGAACAGGTCAGGGAGGTAGAGTCAAAGAAGGAATAGCTACCAGATTTGATGCGTCAACTCTTGGATCCTTAGGATTCATGGACTTTGAAATGGGTGGTCGGATTGGAGGAGCAGCAACAGGAAGAAGACTCATGGATGCGGCAGGGGATGGAGATGACAAAAAAAAAGTACAGTTGTGTACACTTTCCATAAATGTAGATGTTCGAGTGTATTCACTGTTGCAGTCATTATGATTGGGTTATCCTGCTGGCAGGCTACCCTCAGTTGGGCTGAATTCCAAAGTCTAGGTCCGGCGTCGATTGCTGTCATCTCTTCCCTGACGTCAGTGCGCCATGGGTATAAAAGATGCAGCAGACGCCATTTTCTTCAGTTTTTCTTGCCCCAGATGTCAGGTGCCCCCAAAAGGGTAGGCTAAAAATATGTCAATAAAACATGCATGCACAAAAATATATATTTTGCCTTCATCTACAAGCAAATACACCACATAGGTTGTATAGAACAGAGAAGTACAGATAAGTTCCAGCAAAGAAAAGGGGGATGGCGGGTGGGTAACCTGGACTGCAACAGTGAATACACTCTAACATCTACATTTATGTAAGTGTACACAACTGTACTATGTTCTTCGTGTTTCACTGTTGCAGTCATTACAATTGGGTTGAATCCCAAAGCTAAGGTTGGGAGGCTGGAGCTAAATAGCATTAGGAGCGCTAGTAGGCCCTGCAGAACTGCAGTGGCAAAGCCTGCCCTGGATTTAGAGTAGAGTGGTAAGTGATAGTGCTTTGTGAAGGTGTGCACTGAACTCCAAGTGGCAGCCTCTAAAATATCTTTGGTTGGTACTTCCCTGAGGAAGGCTGCTGAAGTGGCTGCTGCTCTGGTCGAATGTGGCCTAATGCCCTTGGGTACTGGCTTGCCATGTTGTGAATAGCAGAAACGAATGCAGTGGCCTATCCACTTTGAAATAGTCTGCTTTGAGATGGCTCTTCCTTGTGATCCTGCAGCATATGCCACTAGTAATTGCTCCGTTTTTCTGAAAGCTTTGGTTCTGTTCAAATAGAAGCGTAGCTGTCTGTGTATATCCAAAGAATGCAGAATTCTCTCCCCCCTTATTCTGTGGGCTTGGATAAAAGGTAGGCAGATGAATAGTTTGGTTAAGGGCCACACTGGACACTACCTTAGGCATAAATGTCGGGTTCGTCCTTAGAGAAACCCTGTCTGGATGAAAAATGATAAAAGGTTCCACAGCCATGAGTGTCTGTAGCTCTGAGACTCGTCTTGCAGAAGTTATTGTTAGGAGCAGAGCTGTTTTCCAAGATAAAAACTTTACATCAGCTGTAGCGGCTGGCTCAAAAGGAGGCAGGGTGAGTTTTTCCAAGACATAATTAAGGTCCCATGCAGGTACTGGTGATCGCCTTGGAGGCCTTAAATTTTGGCCCCTCTGAGGTACTGCCTTAATAAAGGATGAGAAAAGATTGGTGGCTCTATATTGTAATGAGCCAAAATGGCAGAGGCATGAATTTTTATAGATGAAAAAGATAGGCCTTTGTCCAGCATCTCAGTCAAGTATTGCAAAATCTGAGGAATGTTTGGTACAGCTGTTTCAATTCCTAGTGCCTGGTTCCAAGCACAGAATCTCTTCCATTTTCCAGCATAGGATTTTCTAGTACTAGGCCTCCTGGCCTCCAAAATTACATCCATCACCGCTTTAGTGACAGGTGTGTTTTGTATGACTACATTATCTGCCATGCTGCCAGATTTAAGGTTTTGAGCTGGTTGTGCAGGATCTGATTGTTCTGCTGGGACAGTAGATGAGGCACTTGAGGCAAGGTCCAGGCTGGGCATTGAGACAAGTTCCTTAGGATTGGATACAAGTACTGGCGTGGCCAGTCTGGGGCAATCAGTATAATTTTTGGCTTCTCCTGTCTGACCTTTAGGAGTACCTTGAGAAGGAGAGGCAGAGGAGGAAAGGCATAAGCTGAAAGATAGGGCATCCACTTTCCATGCTTGTCTGTGATAAGTCCTTGTGCAAAATCTCTTTAGTTGGCAGTTGTGAGGTGAGGCAAATAGATCTATGTCCGGGCATCCCCATTTCCTTGTTACCATGCTGTTATGGCTAGGCTTGTATAGGCCCTAGGGCTGATAGCCTAGTACCAACCTATGAACCTATACGATTGGATGGGAGAAAGGAAATTCACCCCAGGGATCACGTCAGTCGCCCTGCTAGACAGGGGTCCAGGAAAGTAAATAATGTGGGAAGAAATAGCCAGGGAATTGTTATGGCTAGGCTTGTATAGGCCCTAGGGCTGATAGCCTAGTACCAACCTACGAACCTATGAAGACTTGTGGATCCAATGTCCACTTGTGGGGATACATGAGGTTTCTGCTTAGTTCGTCTGCCAGAGTATTTATCTTTCCTGGCAGGAATTGTGCCTGCAGATGTACTTGGTAAGTCAATGCTGTGTCCCACAAAGTCATGGCTAGTCTGCAAAGGGGGTAAGAATGAGTGCCTCCCTGCTTATGTACCACATGACCGGGTATTGTCTGTCTATCAGTAGTTGTCCCGGATGAAATAGGTCCTTTAAGGCTGTCAGGGCATTTTGAACAGCTAGCATCTCTTTTTGATTGAAATGTAGATGCATTTGGTTTGCTGACCATGTGCCTTGAATACATCTTCCTGCCATGTGGGCTCCCCAGGCATAATGCGATGCATCCGTTGTTAATGTCTGTGTGGCTGGGGGTAGAGTGAATGGCTGTCCCTTGTTCAGGTGACAGGCCTTCGCCCACCATCGAAACTCCTGTTGCAGGCAGGAAATGAGAGTAACTATTGTTTTCAGGCTGTGGCAATGTTGAGTCCAAACACTTTTTAGGTACCATTGAAGTTTCCTCATATGCAGTCTTGCATATGGAATTAGTAGAATGCAGGATGCCATGAATCCCAAAGCCTGCAGAATTTTTCTTGCAGATAACTGGGCCTTTATTGTCAACAGTTTGAAATAGGTAGTCAGTTGTCTTTGTCTGGCGTGAGATAAGCCATCTGGGCAGTTGTATTTAAGCTTGCACCCAGGAATGTTATCTCTTGAGAGGGTACTAGTTTTGATTTCTGTTCGTTGACTGTGTACCCTAAGCATGGTTGTAATCTCTTTACAAATGCCAGATGCTGTAGTAGAATGTCCTTTTCTCTGCTTGAATGAGGCAGTCGTCCAAGTAAGGATAGATTTGTATTCCTCTTTGCAGTATGCAATTACTGGTGCCAGGCACTTTGTGAAGACCCTGGGCGCAGGAGATAAGCCAAAGGGCAGTGCAGAGAATTGGTAGTGCATTGAGCCAGCTTTGAATCTGAGGTATCTTCTGCATGTTTGTCTGATTGGAACATGCAGGTATGCCTCTCTTAGATCTAAAGTCACAAGCCAAACCTTCTTGCCCAACATGGGCAGAAGCTGTAGTCAACATTTTGAATTTTGGAATATCCAGATATGTGTTTAGAATAGACAGGTCCAGTATTGGTCTCCAGGCTTTGCCTTTTCTGGGTACCAAGAACAGTCTTGAATAGAATCCTTGTCCCTGCACTTACTCTGCTACTTGATGAATAGCCCTCATGTCCATGAGAGATGAAACTTGTTTTTGTGCCTCTGCCCATTGATTGCGTGGCGGGTCTGGCATACTGTTTGGCCTTGGCAGGGTGTGGAAGTGGAACCTGTAGCCTTGTGATACTAAATTTAGGACCCATTTGTCCTGGGTGATCATGTGCCAATTTTGTGAAAAAAGTGCTATTTTTCCCACCCAGAGGACCTGCCAAAAGAGCAGTGCTTGGTGCTGGAAGGGGGAAGTCATTGAGGCAGTTTCCTGTATGGCTGCAATTTTTCCTCTCCGCTCTTGGAGGTAGAAGCACCCCATTGTTTAGGCCTGTATGAGCCTTGGGGCTGTGATCTGCCTCTGGGGCGTCTGTATCTGCCTCTTTGTGGCCTTTCTGACACTGGAAAGGACCAATTCTTTGTAGGCTAGTTCCTGCTAAATCTGGGAGGCTGTACCTGCAAGAAATCCTTGACTGTTTGCATAGATTTAGCTTTGTCCTCCACTTTCTTCAACACCTCTTCTGCTTTTACACCAAAGTATCATGCTGTAATGCAACATCTAATAGTTTTGCTTTAACATGATCAGGAAGATTCTGTTCTTTTAACCAAGCATGCCTCCTAACGACAGAACCTGTAACAGCAGCCCTGCAGGAGGCCTCTAGAGAATCAAAATCACATTGCAAAGTATGCTTTCCAACTTGTTCAGCTGCATGCAATAAATCCTGCATTTCTTTGTTGTCTGCACATTCTGTATTTGTTAACATTTTCTGTTTAAGCAATGACATAAGATATTGCTGATATTTAAGTATATGAAATTGGCAATTTAAAGCTCTTACAGCCAAGGTGGCAGAAGTATAAATCTTTTCACCCCATCTGTCTAGGGCCCTAGAATCCCTATCAGAGGGGATAGGGTTTTTTGCAGTAGAAGCCTTGACCCCTTTGGGACCCTGAGAGAGAGTTTCTGGGTCAGCAGCAGGGTTTTTATAAAGAAATTTATGTGAATCAGGAACCCTACAGTATATGTCTGGCTTAACAGGAGCTGGTGGTAAAGAGTCTGGAGATAGACTGGACTCTGAAAATACATCTACAATGTCTAAAACAGGTGGGATAGCCAGGGGCCTGTGCTGAGGAAATAAAAGGAAGTATCTGAGCCTTTTCTTGGATTCTAAGTAATATTGGCTCTCCCAGTGGAAATGCTCCCTCATAGTATGCCGTGTCTCCCCAAAAGAATAATCCTCAGGAGGAGAGGCTGAACGGATAGATTCTTCAGCATCAGAATCCTCACAGGGAGGAATAGAATATTCCTGTTCAGAGGAGGAATCGGAGGAAATGGAAACCTGGTCTGAAGATTCATAATCTAACTCTTGCCTAGGCCTCTTATCAGGAGGGGGATGGGAACCCCTGATCAAAGTAATTAGGTCTTCGGCCATTTTAAGCATCAGTTTTTTAGGCATGGAGGCCTGTCCAGGAGAATGCTGTACTTGTTTCTTTGTCTTTAGAGCTGCTTTAGTCTTTGCCTTTGAAGCTGAAGTAGGTTTTACATATAACTGTGTAGGCCTGAAAACACCCTCAGAAGCCGATGCCTGCTAAGCGGCTCAGGACCCATCTGAGGGAATAGTTTCCGAGTGTCCAATACCTTGAGTTTCCAGCGGCCTAGTCGGCTCCACGTGGGAGTTGGAAGCGGCCTGTGGCTCTAAGGTAGCGGGCATCAGGGGCTGCGAAAGCACCTCACTGAGAACCGGTGAACTGGTGACATGCCTAGCAGAAGCCTCGTCGTCGGTTTTGGATCTCGGATGCCTGTCCTTTTCTTTGACTTTGCGCTTTTTATAAACTTCGGTAGTCGGCTGTTCCAACGGCATTATATAATTAAATCTTCTGCCAAAGTAATGGAATGCAAAATCATACAGACGCTTAATAGTGCGTTGGTTAAATCTAGCACAAAACCGACAACTAGCAACGTTATGGTCAGGGCCTAGGCAAGTAATACAGTAAGAATGAAAATCCTTATGTGGTATTTGCTTCCCACAAGAAATACAATTAACTTTTTCTGACATCGGTCTGGAGCAAGAAAAAAGTTTCCCCAACGGGGTATTTAGCTTTAATGAAGACTTTGGATCTGAAATTCAAATTTGAAAAACTCAGGAGTCGGCCGACCGGCACTTGCGAACTGCTTTTGCTTCGGGCACCATGCGTCAAGAATGACTGAAGAAAATGGCGTCGGCTGCATCTTTTATATCCCTGGCGCACTGACGTCAGGGAAGAGGCGACAGCAACAGACGCCGGACCTAGACTTTGGAATTCAGGCCGACTGAGGGTAGCCTGCCAGCAGGATAACCCAATTGTAATGACTGCAACAGTGAAACATGAAGAACATCCCCATCTGCATCTGTGTCCTCAGGAGTTTCCTCATCATCCTATCCATCTCCACTTCAGAGAGACTACGACAGGACCTAACAGAAGAGGATGTGGAGGGTGGCCTAGAGGACTTCCTGGAAGATTCCTACTGAAAGGGTGACCTTAACCTTGGTGACACCGGTTCTGGGGAGTTTCCGGGGATACAAAAACGAGGAGATGTAGAGTTAGGCAAGTTCAGATCCAAAGCCTTTGAATCCAACAGTTTTGGAACCTTTTTGGAATGTTCTGAAAACGAAGTCTGAGGAGGATTCTGGGCAGGGGAGTGCTTGTGGTGCTCCCTGGGCTTTTTGGATTTTTTAGTGGGGGGTTTGAGTCCCTGAAGAAGTACCTGTGCAGGAAGCTGAAGTGGGAAGAACACCTTTTAAAAAGTTTATTCCTGCGATCCCTAACAGCTCTTTGATTGAAGGCCGCACAAACAGCACATGGGGATTCCAGATGTGCTGGGTCTAAATAATAAACGCTGTCCTTGCGGACATCAGAATTGGGGCTCTTATGCTCACAGGAAGTGCATGTTTTGAATCCAGTTGGTTTATCAGCCATACTGGAACAAAGTTAAAGCACAAAACAAAGAATTTTTTTTTTTTTTTTTACTATAGTTAAAGATAAAAGGGAAAAATTACCAACAATGGTAGTTAAGAAATGTACCTGAAGTATTGGGGAGAAAGACAAACTCGAGAATTCAGAAATTAATTAACAAAAAGTTATGGAAAATACAGGTAAGGAGGGTATATAGATAGATATATACAAGTTAAACAGAGTAGAAAGAAAGAAAAATATTCTGATTTAAGAAAAAAATAATCACTCACAACCCCAATGGAGCTCAAGAAGTCGCAATCCTGACCGTCTTGAAGAGCGGCAAACAAGATCTGGGGTGTTGTAGTGGTCAGGGGCATTATGGGTAAGGGAGGAGCTCGAGATTCGGATTCTAGAATTTTTAGAAAGTGGTCGAGTCAGATCCAAACCCAGTGGTTGAGGAACGAATGAAAATGACGACCTGGTATTTCTGGCCGTACTTAACATCTCTAACAAGAGGTGGGTTTATAGTTGGGTAATTCCTCTGGAAACCAGTTACAGAGGTTAATAAGCTGTCAGCAGTCCTTCATGGTTTTTCCCTGTTCCTGAAGGGTTCTGAAAATACTGGTTGCCTGAGGTCCAAATAGGAGGTTTTTGTCTAAAGGGGAATCTATAGCTTTCAGGTTCTTCAGGTATCGGTTGATTCTGCAACCATGAATACCTGTGGATGATGGAACCAGTGTCAGCAGTTACTCAGGATGAGGCCTCTACAACATTATAAACTACATTTTATGTTGTTTTTTGCTACTTGCATAACCTGATTAAGTAAAAACAACATAAGTTGTTTAGAATCAGTCCCCTTTGGGTCCACCACTACCTTATTTAAGAGACTGAGAAGGGATATCAAACATTTTGTCATTTGGGTTTGGTAATTTATAGCCCTAAATACCAAAGTTGAGGAGGTATAAACCTTTTTACCCTACTTAGCCACAACTCTACTAACTTTGCCTGAAGACAGGGTATTAGCATTACGTAGCAGCTTAGAAGGCTCATCACAAAAGAGATATATTGCAGAGGAGCCTGACAAAAGATTTTTATGCAATTTAAGATCATCAGGGACTTTATAAACTGTGTCTGGCCTTTAGGGGACAGGAGGCTGCAAGCCAGGTGCAGCAGAGGTGACTTGAAAGGCATCCAAAAAAGCCTTCAGAACACAGGGAACTAGGGAAGCAGTGGGAATGCCCATTGTAGCATCTTTTTTGAAACTATAATTTGCCTAGACTCCCACTCACAATGTTTCATCATGTTTAATATTCTCTCTCTTCAAAGAAGCTTCTTGCACAGGAGAGTCAGGAGAAATGGGGTCTTCAATCTCTGAATGGAACTGGTCAGCAGAGTGGAGCTGAGGTGAAGATGTCAGGGAATGATCTGTACCAGAAGCTTCATCTTCAACAGGATAGAATCCACAACAATCTTTTAGGAATAGTAAATGAGAGCTGGGAAGAAAAGGATGGTTGCTTAAGGGCCATAATGACCTTGAGAAAAGTTGATACATTCCTTCTCTCTAAGAGGAGGAGGAGGTGGAAATTTGCATATTTAGTTTTGCCATTTTCGCTTAGGCGTAATGTCTGCCTGAACCAAAAGTGGTGGTTCAGATCTCTTATGTAGCTCAATAAATTTACACTGGTTTGCCTCACTAGCTAGTACCTGGGGAATGCCTTCTGGACACAAGACACGTGGTTTAGCTTTGTTGGTGGGTTCCATAGACAAAACAGCCTCCAACGGGGTCTTGGTAGAGGGCATCTGATAAGGAACTGGACATACCACAGGTTCTGAAACCTCAGTAGGTATGTCTGAGTCAGAAAGAGGTGACAGAGTTTTTGGCTCAAGTCTTTTAAACTTCTTAAGTGGCAGAGGTATGTGTCTCAGGAAGTAGAATCAGTCATCTTGGAGTGGGTCAAGAATTTAAGACATCTGGTCACCAGAAAGGTATTCTGCAAGGACAACCAGGATTGCAACTTCTTCGTTAAAAATGATTGGCAAATGGAACAGGTCTTTAGTCGTGCTCCATTCTCAAGTGGAAAAGAATGTGTATGCAAGTCTTTGTACAGAATTTACCTACAGCACTTGCACTTACCCCTCCTAGCCAACATCTAATGTCAGTAAACAAAATCACTTTAGAAAAGCAAAGATTTCCCAATGGGGCACTTATCTGTTTGCTTGAAATAAAGATATCAATGACCAAATGACAAACAGTCTGATGGATATGCGACCTGTGTTTGCGCTGACAGGGAACAGTCTGTGGAATTATGCTCATATGTCCGCCTACATACCCTACTATTATGAGAGGAAGTCAAATGAAGGATGTACAATCCTGGGAAATTAAAACTTTGGTACCCCGAAAAGATGTCAGCCGTGATAATCCATTCATTATGAATACTACAAAATTGATTTCATGATTTCAGTCAGGACATCTACTGGCTGTGTGACAGTTTACACCCAAAGTAATCAGAGTGATGATACTAAAAGTACAGTTGTGTATACTTACCATAAATGTAGATGTTAGAGAGTGTACTCACTGTTGCAGTCATCACACATGGGTTTATCTGCCTGCAGGTAGCCCTCATCGGACCAAATACCAGAGTCTTGGGATTTCTGCGTTGGATGCAGTCTCCTCTTCCATGACGTCAGGTTGTCACGGCTATAAAATATGCAGACAATGCCATTACATCAGTTTTTCTTGCCCCAGATGTCAGGAGCCCCCAACATAGGAAGCAATTACATGATGTGGAACACCTCCAGTAAAAAATAAATACCACAGCCATAAGATATGGTCAAAAGGAGGATAGGTAGACAGCAGACGAGTCAGGGGGCTGGAGGGAGGGTAACCAGGACTGCAATAGTGAATGCACTCGAAAATCTACATTTATGGTACGTGTACACAACTGTACTATGTTCTTCATGTTTAACTGTTACAGTCATCACACTTGGGTTAATTCCCAAAGCTGAGGAAGGGTGGAGCCAGTCAAGAAATAGTGGGGCTGGCTAGCAGGCCTTGTAAGACTGCTGTGGCAAATCCAGCTCTGGATTTAGAAAAGACAGGTAAGCGGTAATGCTTGGTGAAGGTGTGTACAGAACTTCAGGTTGCAGCTTCCAGGATGTCCCTGGTAGGGACTCCCCTAAGAAATGCTGTAGAGGTTGAGGTAGCCCTAGTGGAATGAGTTCTGATCCCCTGTGGGGTAGGTTTTCCATGGTGCTTGTAGCAGAAATGGATTCAGTGTGCTATCCATTTGGAAATGGTTTGCTTTGAAATGGCCTTGCCCTCTGCCCCTGTAGCAAAGCTGACTAGCAGCTGGTCAGATTTTCTGAAAGGCTTAGTCCTATCAAGGTAGAACCGGAGTTGTCTGTGCACGTCCAAGGAGTGCAGGAGCCTTTCCCCTTTACTTTGAGGATTAAGGAAAAAGTTTGGTAAATGGATGATATGAGTCACACTGGATACCACACCTTGGGCATAAAAGATGGGTTAGTCCTGAGGGAAATCCTGTCAGCATGGAAAATAATGAAGGGTTCCACAGCCATTAGTGCCTGTAACTCAGACACTCTTCCTGCTGAATTGATAGCTAGAAGTAAGGCTGTTTTCCAAGAGAGGAATTTTAACTGTGCTGTAGCAGCAGCAGCCTCAAAAGGGTGAAGCGTGAGCTTCTCTAGTACAAAGTTAAGGTCCCAGGCAGGGGTGGGCACTCTCTTCGGGGGGGGGGTATTAAAGTGTTAGCTCCTCACAGGAACTGTTTGACCAGAGGGTGAGAAAAGAGAGGTGGCTCAGTATTATAATGAGCTGAGATGGCCGAGGCATGAATCTTAATAAAAGAAAAGGATAGGCCTTTGGGGAGCAGCTCTGCTAGGTAATCTAGGATTTGAGGTAAGGTGGGCATGGCGGTGTTCTTTCCTTGAGACTGGCTCCAAGAACAGTATCTTTTCCATTTTTCTGAATAGGATTTCCTAGTACTAGGCCATCTGGCCTCAAGGATGACGTCCAATACCTGTTTGCTGAGGGTTGCTGGTGGAGTATTCAGGGAATACGCCAGGTTGCAAGGTTCAGGGTTTGCAGCTGAGGATGCAAAATCTATCCCTCTTGCTGGGACAGCAGGGAGGAGGTCTGATGTAGGTGCCAGACTGTGTAGGAGTAGGTACCAGTGCTGCTGGGGCCAGTCCAGGGCAATAAGGATTGTCCTTGGTTTGTCCTGTTTGATCTTGAGTAGTACTTTTGAGAGGAGGGTCAGAGGGGGAAAGGCATAAATTAAGAGGTTTTCCCAAGTAAAGGACAGGGCATCCACTTTCCATGCTTGGCTGTGAGGATTTCTGGTGCAAAATTTTCTCAATTGATAGTTTTGGGGGAGGCAGAGAGGACCACTTCTAGTGTCTCCCACCTGTGGGTTAGAAGTTTGAATGAGCTGGGTTCCAGTAGATTTCTGCTCAAGTTGTCTGCCAGTGAATTTTGTTTGCCTGGCAGGAATTGAGCTTGCAGGTGGCACTTGGTTGCTCAAGGCTGTGTTCCACAGGGCCATGGCTAACCTGCAGAGTGGGTAGGAATGAGTCCCCCCCTGCTTATGTACCACAACTGTGGTGTTGTCTGTCTTTACCAAGAGTTGTCCTGGAAGGATAAGGTTTTTGAAGGCTGTCAGAGCATTCTGTACAGCTAACATTTCTTTTTGATTGATATGAAGGTGAATTTGCCCTGGGCTCCATTTGTCTTGAATGCATTTGCCAGCCATGTGAGCCCCCCATGCAGAGTCTGATGCATCTGTTGTCAGGGTTTGGGCGGCAAGGGGTTGAGTGAAAGGGAGTCCCTTGTTGTGGTTGCAAGCCTCTGCCCACCAAAGGAACTTATACAAGGAATGATGGGAATAATTGTTTCCAGGTCCTGAGAATGTTGGCACCAGAGACGTTTTAAAGTACCACTGAAGTTTCCTCATATGCAGTCTTGCATATGGAATTAGAAGAATGCATGAGGCCATGAACCCTAGGGCTTGCAATATTTTTCTTGCAGACAGCTGGGTTCTGGTGTCCATTAGTTTGAAGTAGTTTGTCAAATAAGCCTGCTTTTCTGGAGTAAGGAATGCCACCTGGGAAGTTGTGTTCAAGCTTGCTCCCAGGAATGCAATTTTTTGGCTGGGCACCAGATGTGACTTCTTTTCATTGATGGTGTACCCCACAGAAGTTAGAAGTCTCTTTACAAATGCCAGGTGCTGAAGTAGTAAAGTACAGTTGTGTACCTACGATAAATGTAGATGTTCAAGTGTATTCACTGTTGCAGTCATTACTCTTGGGTTATCCTGCTGGCAGGCTACCCTCAGTCGGCCAGAATTCCAAAGTCTAGGTCCGGCGTCAGTCGCTGTCGTCTCTTCCCTGACGTCAGTGCGCCAGGGGTATAAAAGATGCAGCCGACGCCATTTTCTTCAGTTTTTCTTGCCCCAGATGTCAGGTGCCCCTAAAGAGGTAGGCTGATAAAACATGCCAATAAAAATGCATGCACAAAAATAACATTTCCTTCATCTACAAGCAAATACACCCAATAGGTTGTATAGGGCAGAGTATAGTGCAGTTAGACCCAGCGAAGAAAAAGGGGGATGGTGGGTGGGTAACCTGGACTGCAATAGTGAATACACTCGAACATCTACATTAATGGTAGGTACACAACTGTACTATGTTCGTGTTTCACTGTTGCAGTCATTACTCTTGGGTTGAATCCCAAAGCTGAGGATGGGTGGCTGGGCTAAATAGGATTAGGGGAGGCTATGAGGCCCTGCAGGACTGCAGTGGCAAAGCCTGCTCTGGACTTAGAGTAAAGAGGTAAGTGGTAGTGCTTTGTGAAGGTGTGCACTGAACTCCAGGTTGCAGCCTCTAAGATATCTTTGGTTGGTACTCCTCTGAGGAAGGCTGCTGAAGTGGCTGCTGCTCTGGTGGAATGAGCCCTAATGCCCTTAGGCACTGATTTGCCATGTTGAGAATAGAAGAAACTGATGCAATGGCCTATCCATTTAGAAATAGACTGTTTTGAGATAGCCTTTCCTTGTGATCCCGTAGCATACGACACAAAGTTGCTCAGTCTTTCTGAAGGCTTTAGTTCTGTCCAAGTAGAAGAGAAGCCGTCTGTGTATGTCCAAAGAATGCAGAATTTTCTCACCCTTGTTCTATGGATTTGGATAAAAGGTAGGCAAAGTGAATGGTTTGGTTGAAGGCCACACTGGACACCACCTTAGGCATAAATGTAGGGTTTGCCCTCAGAGAAACCCAGTCTGGATGTAAAATGAGGAATGGTTCCACAGCCATGAGTGCTTGTAACTCCGAGACTCGCCTTGCAGAAGTTATTGCTAGGATCAGAGTGGTTTTCCAGGATAAAAATTTTATATCTGCTGTCGATGCTGGCTCGAAAGGAGGTGGTGTGATTTTTCCAAAACATAGTTAGGTCCCAGGCCGGAATTGGTGCTCTCCTTGGAGGCCTAATGTTTTTGGCCCCTCTGATGTACTGCCTTATTAAGGGATGAGAAAATATAGGTGGTTCCGCAATGTAATGGGCTGAAATGGCAGAGGCATGACTCTTAATTGATGAGAAAGAAAGCCCTTTGTTCAGCATCTCAGTTGGGTATTGTAAAATCTGAGGGATATTGGGTATGGACATGTCAATGCCTTGTTCCTGGTTCCAAGTACAGAATCTCTTCCATTTCTCTGCATAAGATTTTCTGGTACTGGGCCTCCTGGCCTCCAAGATAATATCCAAGACAGCTTTAGAAAGAGGAGTGTTCTGAATGGCTACATTACTTGCCATGCTGCCAGATTTAGGGTCCTGAGTTGGCTGAGCAGGAGCTGATTGTTTTGTTGGGTCAGCAAGTGAGAAGTTTGAGGCAATATCCATGCTGGACCTTGAGACAAGCTCTTTATGATTGGGTACCAGTGCTGGCGTGGCCAGTCTGGTGCAATCAGTATAATTTTTGGCTTCTCTTGTCTGACCTTTAGGAGTACCCTGGGAAGGAGAGGCAGTGGAGGAAAGGTATATACTGTTAGATTTTTCCAGCTGAAGGATAGGGCGTCCACTTTCCATGCTTGCTTATGATAATTTCTTGTGCAAAATCTCTGCAATTGGTAGTTGGGAGGGGAGGCAAATAGATCTATGTCTGGGCATCCCCATTTCCTGATTATCACGCTGAAGACTTGTGGATCCAGCTTCCATTCGTGGGGATCCACAAAGTTTCTGCTTAGATCATTTGCCAGAGTATTTGTTTTTCCTGGCAGGAATTGTGCTTGCAGGTGAACTTGGAAAGCCAATGCTGTGTCCCATAAGGTCATTGCTTGTCTGCAGAGGGGGTAGGAATGTGTACCTCCCTGCTTGTTTATGTACCACATGACCGTAGTATTGTCTGTCTATCAGTAACTGTCCTGGATGAAGCAGGTCCTTGAAAGCTGTTAGGGCATTTTGAGCAGCTAGCATCTCTTTTTCATTGATGTGAAGATGCATCTGGTTTGCAGGCCATGTGCCCTGAATACATTTTCCTGCCATATGGGCCCCCCAGGCATAACATGATGCATCCGTTGTCAGTGTTTGCCTGGCTGTGTGTAGACTGAATGGTAGACCCTTGGTTGTGGTGACAGGCTTCTGCCCACCATCGAAACTCCTGTTGCAGGCAGGGAATGAGTGCAATTACTGTCTCCAGGCTGAGGCAATGCTGAGTCCAAACACTTTTTAGATACCATTGTAGTTTCCTTATATGCAGTCTGGCATATGGAATTAGTAGGATGCCATAAAACACAAGGCCTGCAGGATATTCCTTGCAGATAAGTGAGTTTTTGTTGCCAATTTCTTGTAAGAAGTCAGATGCTTTTGTTTGTCTGGCGTGAGATACGCCATCTAGGCAGTTGTGTTTAAGCTTGCACCCAAGGAATATTATCTCTTGAGAGGGCACTAGTTTTGATTTCTTTTCGTTTACTGTGTACCCTAGGCCAATTAGTAATCTTTTTACAAACGCCAGATGCTGTAGAAGAATATCTTTGTTCTCTGCTTGAATTAGGCAGTCGTCCAAGTAGGAGTACATTTGAATTCCTTTTTGTTTGCAAAATGCAATTACTGGTGCCAGGCATTTTGTGAAGACCCTGGGCGCAGTAGATAAGCCAAAGGGCAGTGCAGAGAATTGGTAATGCATTGAGCCAGCTATGAATCTGAGGTATCTTCTGCAAGATTGTCTGATTGGAACATGCAGGTATACCTCCTTTAAGTCCAAAGTTACGAGCCAAGCCTTCTTGCCCAGCATGGGCAGTAGCTGCTATAGAGTCAACATCTTGAATTTTGGAACTTCCAGAAACATATTTAGTATAGACAGGTCCAGCATTGGTCTCCAGGTTTTGTCCTTTCGGGGTACTAGGAAAAGTCTGGAGTAAAATCCTTGCCCCTGCTCGTGTTGTGGTACTTGCTGAATGGCCCTCATGTCCATGAGGGCTGTAATTTTTTTGTGCCTCTGCCCTTTGTGTGGCAGGTCTGGCATACTTTTTGACCTTGGCAGAGTGTGAAAATGGAACCTGTAGCCTTGGGACACTATGTTCAGGACCCATTTGTCCTGGGTAACCATTTGCCAATTTGATGAAAAAAGTGCTAGTTTTCCCCCTAAGGGGGCTGCCAAAAGAAAAGTGCTTGGATCTGGTAGAGGAAAGTAATTGGGACGGTTTCCTATAAGGCTGTGATTTGTCTTCTCCGCTTTTGGAGGTAGGAGCACCCCATTGTTTAGGCCTGTATGTGCCTTGGGGCTTTGATCTGCCTCTGGGACGCCTGTATTTGCCTCTTTGCGGCCTGTCTGACACTGGAAAGGACCAATTTTTAGAAGTCCAGTTCCTGCTAAACCTGGGTGGCTGTACCTGCAAGAAATCCCTGACTGACTGCATGGATTTGGCTTTATCCTCCATTTTTTTCAAAACCTCTTCTGCTTTAGTGCCAAACAAAGTATCATGCTGTAAAGGTGCATCTAGCAATTTTGCTTTAACATGATCAGGCAGATTCTGTTCCTTTAACCAAG
The DNA here is from genome assembly GCF_019279795.1 of Protopterus annectens. Lineage (NCBI taxonomy): Eukaryota > Metazoa > Chordata > Ceratodontiformes > Protopteridae > Protopterus > Protopterus annectens. The sequence continues at coordinate 306,402,938 of NC_056747.1, read as the reverse complement.
AATGCCTTCTAATAACAATACCTGTAACAGCGGCCCTGCAAGAGGCCTCCAGTGAATCATAACCACATTGCAATGTATGCCTCCCCACTTGTTCAGCTGCATGCAATAAATCCAACAATTCCTTGTTTTCTGTACTTTCAGTATTTGTCAACAATTTTTGTTTAAGCAGTGACATTAAATAGTGCTGATATTTAAGCATATGAAACTGACAATTTAAAGCCCTTACAGCCATGGTAGCAGAGGTGTAGACTTTTTGTCCCCATCTGTCTAGAGACCTAGAATCCCTATCAGAGGGGACAGGGTTTTTTGCAGTGGAGACTTTGACCCCTTTGGGACTCTGAGAAATAGTCTCTGGGTCAGCAGCGGGGTTTTTGTATAGAAATTTATGGGAATCCAGGACCCTGCAGTATCTGTCTGGCTTAGCAGGTGCAGGGGGTAAAGAGTCAGGGGAAAGGCCGGACTCTGAAAATACATCATCTACAATGTCTAGAACAGGTAGAATAGCAAGGGGACTGTGCTGAGGAAGTAGCAGAAAGCCCCTGAGCCTTTTCTTAGATTCAGAATAATCTTGGCTTTCCCAGTGGAAATGCTCTCTCATGGTATGCAGGATTTCCCCAAAAGAATAATCCTCAGGAGGAGAGGCTGAAGGAATGGATTCTTCAGCATCAGAATCCTCATAAGGAAGCATGGAGTAATCCTGTTCAGAAGAGGAATCAAGAGGAAACAGAAACCTGATCAGAAGAAATGTACTCTGTCTCTTGCCTAGGCCTCTTATCAGGAGGGGGATGGGAACCCCTGATCAAAGTAATTGGGTCTTCGGCCATTTGAGCATCTGTTTTTTAGGCATGGAAGTCTGAGCAGGAGAATGCTGTACTTGTTTCTTAGTCTTTAGAGCTGCTTTAGTCTTGGTCTTTGAAGCTGAAGATGGCTTAATATATAGTTGTGTAGGTCTGAAGACACCCTCAGAAGCGGATGCTTACTCAGTGCCTCCGGACCCATCTGAGGGAATGATTTCCGAGTGTCCAATACCTTGAGTATCCAGAAGCCCCGTTGGCTCCACGTGGGAGTCGGAAGCGGCCTGTGGCTCTGAGGTAGCGGGCGCCAGGGGCTGCGAAAGCGCCTCACTGAGAACCGGCGACTGGCCTAGCAGAGGCCTAGTCGTCGGTTTTGGACCTCGGATGCCTATCCTTTTCCTTGTCCTTGCGTTTTTTGTAAACTCCGGCTGTTGGCTGGTCCGACGGCATTATATAATTAAATCTTCGGCCAAAGTAATGAAATGCAAAATTGAACCTACGCTTAATAGTGTGTTGGTTGAATCTAGCACAAAACCGACAGCTAACAACATTGTGATCAGGGCCTAGGCAAGGAATACAGTAAGAGTGGAAATCCTTATGAGGTATTTGCTTCCCACAAGAAATACAATTGTTAACTTTTTCTGACATCGGACTGGAGCAAGAAAAAAGTTTCCCCAATGGGGTACTTAGCTTTAATGAAGACTTCGGTTCTGAAATTCGAATTTGAATATCTCAGGAGTCGGCCGACCGGCACTTGCTAACTGCTTCTGCATCGGGCACCGCATGGCAAGAAAGACTGAAGAAAATGGCGTTGGCTGCATCTTTTATACCCCTGTCGCACTGACGTTAGGAAAGAGGCGACAGCAACCAACGCCGGACCTAGACTTTGGAATTCTGGCTGACTGCGGGTAGCCTGCCAGCAGGATAACCCAAGAGTAATGACTGCAACAGTGAAACACGAACATCTCCTAACTGTCTGCCTGAATCAGGCAATCATCCAAGTATGGATAAATTTAATATTTCTCTGCCTGCAGCATGCAATGGCTGGAGCCAGGCACTTTGTGAATACCCTGGGCGCAGGAGATAAGCCAAAGGGAAGTGCAGAGAACTGATGGTGCATACAGCCTGCCCTTATACGTAGACATTTCCTGCAAGATTCCCTTATGGGGATGTGCAGATAAGCTTCTTTTAGGTCTAGGGTGACTAGCCAGGAGTCCTTGGCTAGCATAGGAAGCAGCTGTTGCAGTGTAAGCATTTTGAATTTTGGGACCACCAGGAAGGTGTTGAGATTGGACAGGTCCAGGATAGGGTGCAAACAGCCCTCTTTTCTGGGCACCAGGAACAGTCTGGAGTAGAAATCCCATCCTCTTTGCTGTATTGGAACAGGCTGAAAAGCCCTGATACTGAGAAGAGAAAGTACTTGCTTTTGATCCTCTGCTCACTGGTTTGGAGGAAGGCCTGGCAACCCGCTTGGGGTTAGCAGTTTTTTTTGCATGCATGAGTTTTCCTACTAGGGGTGCAAGTACTTGAGCATGGTTGGGAAGGATGACAGACAAGTCATTGTGAATTTTTTCCATAAGGGGGTGGCTTACCACTCCCTGTTTTTGAGGGGGGAGCACTCCATTGTTTAGATCTCTGCATACCCTGAGACTGTAGCCTTGGTGATCTGTTGCCCCTGGGTTTGGGCTGGGAAGACCTGGTAGGGACTGGAAAGGACCATTTTTTTGAAGGCCAATGCCTACTGAATCTTAGTAACGGTACCTGTAAGAAATCATTACCAGTTTGAATAGATTTAGCGTTTTCCTCCATATTTTTAAGAACCTCTTCTGCTTTTGTGTCAAACGTTCCTGGTTTAATGGAGCATCAAGTAATTTTGCTTTGACATGGTCTGATTTGTTCCTTCAGCCAAGCATGCCTTCGCAGTACAGACCCAGTGACAGTAGCCCTGCAAGAATCTTCTAAGGCATCAAAACCACACTGCAAAGTATGCTTACTGACTTGGTTTGCAGAATGCAGTAACTCTAGTAAATCTTTATTTTCTGCCAAATCTGGAAGCAACAACATTTTTTGTTTAATTAGTTCCATAATATGCTGCTGGTACTTCAACATGTAAAACTGGCAATTTAAAGCCCTGATGGCAAGAGTTGCAGGGGTGTATATACCTTCTTGCCCCCATCTGTCCAAAGCCCTCAAATCCCTGTCCGAAGGGGTAGGATTTTTGGCTGTAAGTAGCCTTAATACCTTTAGGTCCCTGGGAAATGGTCTCTAGATCCGCAGTGGGATTCTTAAAGAGAAATTAGAGAGAGTCAGGTACCCTGTAGTACCTGTCAGGCTTTCTAGGAGCTGGTGGTAAAGTATTAGGAGTAAGACTGGATTCCAAGAAAACATCATCTACAATATCCAGGCCAGGGGGTACAGCTAGAGGCCTGTGCTGAGGAAAGTCTAAAAATTCTCTGAGTCTCTTTTTGGACTGTGGGTAGTCCTGGCATTCCCATCGGAAATGCTCTCTTAAGGTATGCAAGGTTTCACCAAAAGAAAAGTCCTCTGGAGGGGAGGCAGAGGGAATGGAATCCGCTACATCTGAATCCTCATAGGTAGATAAGGGTAGGTCCTGGTAATCAGAGTCATTGGACTTATGGTCTGTTGAATCAGAAGGGAAATCAATTATTTTTCTTTTTAGAGGGGGAAGGCTGGCTTCCCCTAATTAGAGTTATAAGGTCTTCAGCCATTCCAAGCCCTTATTTCTGTGGCACGGGAGCTTGAGCATGCGCTTTGGACATCGGTTTTCTAGGTATAGTGCGAAATCTGGGCCTGAGAAACTCTGTCATTTTCGTCAGAAATGAAGTAGTCTGTTACATCGAAAGGTCGGAATACACCCTCAGAAGCCGGTGCCTGCACAGCAGCTCCGGACCCATCCAAGGTAGAGACATCTGCAGGTTCCATAATCACAGAAGCATCTCGCGGCATACCGGACTTCGAATGGGTCTCAACAGAGGCCTGTGAATCTGCAGAAGTGGGTATCAGGGGCTGCGAAGGTGCCTCACTGAGTACAGGCAGATTGGACCTATGCGGTCTGTCTCTGTCTTTATCCTTACGTTTTTTCGGAAGATCGGTAGTCGGATGGCTTACCGAAGCCATTTCAGAATATGGAGAGCGAAAAAAATTAGCAACAAACATAGCCCGACGACGAATAATTCGGGCGTTAAACAAGGCACAAAACTGACAGCAAGGGACGTCGTGGTCTGGGCCTAAACAGGTGACACAGTAAGAATGAAAATCTCTGTGAGGTATTTGTTTTCCACAGGCAAGACAACTTTTTCTGACATCGGTTAGAGCAAGAAAAAAGAATCCCCAATGGGGTACTTAGCTTTAGAAGACTTCAGGTTTGAAACTTTCAGGTAGCGGTCGAACGGCACTTGCCAACTGCTTCTGCTTCGGGCTCCTGTGCGGCAAGAAAAACTGTTGTAATGGCGTCGGCTGCATGTTTTACACCCCTGACGACCTGACGTCATGGAAGAGGAGACAGCATCTGACACAGAAATCCCAAGACTCTGGTATTCCGGCCAACCTGCAGGCAGATAACCCAAGTGTGATGACTGTAACAGTGAAACACGAAGAACAGCACATGTTTTTACCTGATGCTGTTGAATTTTTTAGTTAGGGCATTTGCTGTGAACACTAAATTACACAGAAGTTCAGTAATGAAGACTGAAGGTGATAGGAAACAAAAAGAATAGACTGAACATTGCAGTGAAAGCACTTCCTCTAAAGCTGGAGTTCTGCAGATGATATGCCTGCAGACTTCCCTGGTAACTGTGGGCAGGAGTAACTGTATTTACCAGGGACCCCATTATCACATGGCAAATCCCTCAAAATTCTTATCTAGTGGATCCCATTATTATTTGGAAAATCTGTCAATCCCTATCTAAAACTCTTTTACACTAAATAACTTTAGCCACCACCACTGCTACCTACAGACCACGTACCATGTCTCCCTGCTGAACACAGCTACCTAAATGCTTCAGATAAAATTGCTGTCAATCCCAATGTTACTCTGACAACTACCCCATCATTACATGGCAAATATATAAAAGCAAAAAAAAAAAAGACGTCATGAACTTACCATAATGTTCCATCTGTGTTATCCTTTTTCACTCCTTGACTGATGGGTTAGGATCAGACTTGGCTGTTGCAAAAGCTTGTGGCAACCATGAATTCAAGCTTCTCCTTTACCCATAATGCACCATCCCCATTGCCTCAGATCTTGTTTGCAGATTATAGCAAAAGACTAATATTTCTCTCATATAGAAAGCTTCTAAGCAGAAATATAATTTTGTGCTTACATTTTCTGCGATATCTGAACTTACAAAAGGCAAGAGAAAGACTGCAAGACTGACTGCATCCACTCACTCTTCATACAACAATGGATGGGGGGGGGGGTTGGTGGGTGGGGAGTCGAGGAGGAGGAATACAAATAATTGGAACGTTATGCTAAGTACATAAAGTACAGTTGTGTACACTTACCATAAATGTAGATGTGCGAGTGTATTCACTGTTGCAGTCATCACATTTGGGTTATCTGCCTGCAGGTGGGCCCTCAGCCGGCCTGAATACCAGAGTTTTGGATTCCTGCGTTGGATGCTGTCTTTTCTTCCATGACGTCAGGTCGTCAGGGGTATAAAACATGCAGCTGATGCCATTACATCAGTTTTTCTTGCCCTGATGTCAGGTGCCCCCTCAATTGGAAGCAATTCTATGTCATGGTACGCCTCCATCAAAAAACAAATACACCAGAAAAAGTACAGTTGTGTACACTTACCATAAGTGTAGATGTTCGAGTGTATTCACTGTTGTAGTCATTACATTTGGGTAATCTGCTGATCTGCTGGCAGGTTGCACTCAGTCGGCCTGAATAACAAAGTCTTGGGTCCTGCGTTGGCGATCTGGCCATCCGTTTGGAATTGGCAATGTGTGGAAATGGAAATCTGTATTCCTGGGATACTATATTTAAAACCCACTTGTCCTGGGTAATTAGATGCTTATTTTGTGCATGAAGTGCTAGTTTCCCCCCCAAAGGGGCTGCCAAAAGATGAGCGTTTGGAAATGGCAGAGGAAAGTCATTGAGACTGTTTACCGTAAGGGGGGTGTGGCCTTGCTACTTCCAGATTTGGAGGTGGAGGCACCCCATTGTTTTGTTCTGTAAGTTCCTTGTGACTGAAACCTAGATCCTTTGGAGTGTCTGGGTTTGACCCGAGAGGCTCTGTTGGGTACTGAAAGGACCAATTCTTAGTAGGCCAGTGCCTAGTGAACCTGGGTGGCTGCACTTGTAGGAAATCTTTTACAGTTTGCATAGATTTAGTTTTGGCTTCCATCTTTTTCAAAACTTCTTCTGCCTTATTACCAAATAGACTGCCCTGTTTGTAAAGGAGCATCCAACAATTTTGCTTTAACATGATCAGGCAGATTTTGCTCCTTGAGCCAAGCATGCCTTTATCACAGATCCAGTTACAACGGCCCTGCAAGAGGCCTCCAAAGAATCAAAACCACATTGCAAAGTATGCTTTCCAACTTGTTCAGCTGAATGCAATAAATCCTGTAACTCTATTTTCCACACAGTCAGAAATCAACATTATTTCATAGGTTGGTACTAGGCTATCAGCCCTAGGGGCTATACAAGCCTAGCCATAACAATTCCCTGGCTATTTCTTCCCACACTATTTACTTCCCTGGACTCCTGTCTAGCAGAGTGACTGACATGATCCCCGGGGTGAATTTCCTTTCTACCATCCGATCGTCACGGTTCCTTCTGAAGACGGCCAAAGAGGCACTCTGCTTGACATGTATGGACAATCTATTCCAGAGTCTGGGGAGTCTCTGGGTCAGGAACCTATCCCTTCAGCGTGTTTTGTTTATTGTGATGACAAGGTTTAGATCCCTGGAGTGTGTGGTTCTCAGGGATTGGGATTTCTTTAAGTGTAGCATGTCCAACAGCTCTGGGTTTGACATGGCCTTGTATGTTAAGCAGAGATCGCCTCTGAGTAGACGATTTTCTGTTTCAGTAAGCCCATGACATGCTGCTGATATTTAAGCATATGAAATTGACAGTTTAAAGCCCTGATTGCCAGGGGTTGCAGACGTGTAAACCTTTTTACCCCATCTATCCAGCGCCCTGGAGTCTTTATCAGAAGGGGTAGGATTTTTAGCAGTAGATGCATTAACACCTTTGGGACCCTGAGAAATTGTTTCAGGGTCAGCAGTAGAGTTTTTAAAAAAACTTGTGGGAATCAGGAACACTAATATCTGTCTGGCTTACTAGGAGCTGGAGGCAAGGAATCAGGAGCCATGCTGGATTCTGAGAAAACAATCAACAATGTCTAAAAACAGGAGGTACAACCAAAGGCCTATGCTGAGGAAGAAGGAGGAAATCCCTAAGCCTCTTTTTGAATTCTGAGAAATCCTGACTCTCCCAATGAAAATGTTCCCTTAAGGTATGCAAAGTTTCTCCAAAAGAAAAATCCTCAGTAGGAGAAGCAGAAGGGATGGATTCTTCTGCATCAGAGTCCTCATAAGGTGAAATAGAAAATTCCTGATCAGAAGAGGAATAGTACAGTTTTGTACCTACCATAAATGTAGATGTTTGAGTGCTAATACAGCTGCAGTCATAAAAGATGGGTTCTCCCGCCGTCAGGCAGGTCCTCAGTCGGCCGAATTCCAAAGTCTAGGTCCGGCGTCGGTTGTCGTCGCTTCTTCCCTGACGTCAGTGCGACAGGGGTATAAAGGAACCAGCCGACGCCATTTTCTTCAGTTTTTCTTGCCCCAGATGTCAGGTGCCCCCAGAAGGAAGGCAATACATAAATTTGTGTGATAATGCAGTGCAATATAATCAAAATACAGTAGTTGCAAGCAAATACATCATAAATGAATACCCCAATCAGGTTGTATGAGGATGTGTTAGCCTACAGGCCTGTCCCAAGAGGGGATGGAGGGAGGGAAACCTGGACTGCAGCTGTATTAGCACTCGAACATCTACATTTATGGTAGGTACAAAACTGTACTATGTTCATCGTGCATACAGCTGCAGTCATAACAGATGGGTAGAATCCCAAAGCTAAGAAAGGGGTGGAAGGCACTAGGTGGAACTAAGAGGAGCCAAAACGCCCTGCAAGACTGCAGTGGCAAAGCCTGCTCTAGATTTGGAGTATAATGGTAAGTTGTAGCGCTTGGAGAAGGTATGCACAGAACTCCAAGTGGCTGCTTCCAAAATATCCTTGGTAGGAACTCCTCTGAGGAAGGCTGCAGAGGTGGCTGTGGCCCTGGTGGAATGAGTTCTAATGCCTGTAGGAACAGTTTTGTCATGAAAGGAATAGCAAAAGCGTATGCAGTGGGCTATCCATTTTGAGATTGTTTGGAAATGAGCTCCTACTGCATAGGCCACAAAAAGCTGTTCTGATTTTCTGAAAGGCTTTGTTCTGTCCAAATAACGCAGTTGTCTGTGGATGTCCAGGGAATGTAGTAATCTCTCCCCTTTCTTTTGAGGATTAGGATAAAACGCAGGTAAATGTATGGCCTGATTTAAAGCTACCCTGGATACCACTTTAGGCATAAAGGATGGGTTGGTTAGTAATGAAACTCTGTCGTGACGGAAGATGATAAAAGGCTGGACAGCCATGAGAGCCTGTAGTTCTGAAACTCTATGAGCTGAGGTGATGGCCAGAAGGAAAGCTGTTTTCCAGGACAAGTATTGCAAATCTGATGAGGCAGCTGGCTCAAAGGGAGGCAAGGTCAGTTTTTCCAGAATGAAATTAAGATCCCAAGCAGGTATTGGTTGTTTCCTTGGAAGCCTTAAATTCTTAGCCCCTCTGAGGAACTGTCTTAAGAGAGGGTGAAAGAATAAAGGTGGATCAGTGTTGTATTCTGCAGAAATGGCTGAGGCATGGATTTTGATGGAGGAGAAAGAAAGTCCACTGCTTAGCAGTTCTGCCAAATATTGTAGTATTTGAGGTAAATTCAGTTTTCCAGGATCCTGGCCCTTTTTCTCATTCCAAACACAAAAACGTTTCCATTTTGCGGAGTAAGCTTTTCTAGTTTCTTCTGGCCTCCAAAATGACATCCTGCACCTCCTTGGAGAGTAGGGCCTGTTGTGATGTTAAGGAATCTTCCATGCGGCTAGATTGAGTGTTTTTAGCTGGCTGTGAAGAGTTTTGAAACTGTGCTGAGTCAGAAGAAGAGGCATTAGAGGCAGGGTCCATGGTGGGGAATGCGTCAGGCTCCTCAGGAGTGGGTACCAGTGTTGTCTTGGCCAGTCCGGAGCAATGAGAATCATGTTTGGTCTGTCTGCTCTGGTCTTTAATAGAACTTTGGGCAGCAGAGGAAGAGGTGGGAAGGCATAAACTGTCATTGATGTCCAACTGAAAGAGAGAGCGTCCACTCTCCAGGCCTTTGGATGGAAGATCCTTGAGCAGAATTTTGTCAATTGATGATTCTTGTGGGAGGCAAAGAGATCTATGTCTGGCCTTCCCCATTCTTGGATTATTTCTGTAAAAACGTTTGGATGCAATTTCCATTCGTGTGGATCTGTCATATTCCTGCTTAGGTTGTCTGCCAGCGTGTTTTCCTTGCCTGGCAAGCACTGTGCTTGTAGTTCCATTTGTAAGTCCATGGCCATGTTCCAAAGTGACATGGCCAGTCTGCATAGGGGGTAAGAATGTGTTCCTCCCTGTTTGTTTATGTACCACATAACTGTGGTGTTGTCCGTTCTTATCAACAGTTGACCTGGTTGTAGAAGGTCCTTGAAGGCTATAATAGCATTTATTACTGCTAGCATTTCTTTTTGATTGATGTGAAGGTGCTTCTCTTTTTGGGACCATTTGCCCTGAATGCACCGATCTGTCATGTGCCCAGGCGTAGTCCGAGGCGTCTGTTGTGATGACTTGATTTGCTTGAGGATTGCTGAATGGAAGACCTGTGTTTGTTTGACATGCTTGAGCCCACCACAGAAATTCCTTTTGCAGACATGGAATTAGTGGTATTATTGTTTCCAAACTGTGGCTGTGTTGAGACCATATGTTTTTCAGGTACCATTGTAGTTTCCTCATATGCAGCTTTGCACATGGGATTAGTAAGATGCAAGATGCCATGAATCCCAGAGCCTGCAGGATTTTCCTTGCAGTCAGCCTGGTGCAATTTGCTAGTGTTCTGAAGTATTGAATTAGTTGCCCCTACTTCTCTGGCGTGAGGTAGGCCCATCTGGGTGTTTGTGTCCAAATTGGCACCCAGGAAAATTATCTTCCGAGAGGGTATTAGTCTTGATTTCTTTTTGTTGACTGTGTATCCCAGAGAGTTCAATAGCATTATTACATAAGCCAGATGTTTCAGAAGAATGTGCTTGCTGTCTGCTTGGATCAGGCAGTCGTCCAAATAGGGGTATATTTGTATCCCTTGAAGTCTGCAGTAGGCAATTACTGATGCCAGGCATTTCGTGAATACTCTGGGCGCAGTAGATCAGCCAAAGGGCAATGCAGAGAATTGATAATGGGTTGAACCTGCAAGAAATCTGAGGTACCTTCTGCAATTTTGTCTGATTGGGACATGGAAGTATGCCTCCTTGAGGTCTAATGTTACCAGCCAAGACTCCTTGCCCAGCATGGGAAGAAGTTGCTGTAATGTGAGCATCTTGAATTTTGGTACGAGTAGAAATGTGTTTAGGACGGATAGATCCAAAATAGGTCTCCAATCTTTTCCCTTCCTTGGCACCAGAAATAGCCTGGAATAAAAACCTTGACCTTGTTCATGCGTAGGTACCTCTTGAATAGCTTTCATGTTTATGAGATCTGTAATTTGCCTTTGTGCCTCTGCCCTTTGATTGTGTGGCAGGTTTGGCATGCCTCTCATTTTTGGAAGGGTGTGAAAATGGAATTTGTAGCCTCTCTTTATAATGTCCAGGATCCATTTGTCCTTTGTGACAATATGCCAATTTTTTGAAAATAATGCCAGCTTTCCTCCTAAAGGAGCTGCCATTTGAGACCTGGTTGGCATGCAAAGGGGAAAGTCATTGAGTTTGTTTTCTGAAAGACTGCGAGCTGTCCTCACCACCTCTTTGTGTAGGAGCTTGCCATTGTCTGCCTCTAAACGATCCTTGGGATTGTCCTCTGCCCCTCGGGCGCCTGTATCTGCCTCTTTGGGATCTGTCTGTGGCAGGAAAGGACCAGTTTTTGGAAGGCCAATTTCTACTAAAACGTGGGGGTTGAACCTGTAGAAATTCTTTCACAGTTTGCATTGATTTAGCCTTTTCCTCCATTTTCCTTAATACCTCCTCAGCATTAGCACCAAATAGTACATCCTTTTGAAGAGGGGCGTCTAGTAATTTAGCTTTGACATGATCAGGCAAGGCTTGTTCCTTGAGCCAGGCATGCCTACGTATGACTGATCCTGTAACAGCAGCTCTACATGAGGCCTCTAGAGCATCAAAACCACATTGCAAGGTATGCTTACCCACTTGTTCTGCACTATGCATCAAATCCTGCAACTCCTTCAAGTCTGGTTTGTTCAGGTTGTGACATTTTACTTTTCAATTGTGATAACAAAAATTGTTGGTATTTTAGCATATGAAACTGACAGTTTAAGGCCCTCATGGATAAGGTAGCAGAGGTATATACCTTTTTTCCCCACCTTTCTAAGGATCTGGAATCTCTCTCGGAAGGCAATGGATTTTTAGCAATGGAGGCCTTAACTCCTTTGGGGCCCTGTGAGATCGTTTCTGGGTCAGCAGCATGGCTTTTGTATAGAAATTGGTGTGAGTCAGGACCCCTGTAGTACCTGTCAGGCTTAACAGGAGCTAGAGGCAGAGAGTCCGGGTTAAGGCAGGCCTCCGAGTAAACATCATCTAGGATGTCCAAGACCGGAGGTATAGCCAGAGGTCTGTGCTGAGGTAGCAACAGAAATTCCATGAGCCTTTTCTTGGAATATGAATAATCCTGGCCTTCCCAGTGGAAGTGTTCCCTTAAGGTATGTAAAGTTTCCCCAAATGAGTAATCCTCAGGGGGGGGATACAGAAGGGATGGACTCCTCCGCATCAGAGTCTTCAAAGGGGGAGTAAGAAATGTTCCTGATCATCAGAGTGCTCTGAAATAATGGAGCCCTGATCAGAGGAGGGGGAATCTTCCTCTATTCTGGGCCTTTTGTCCGGTGGGGGCTGAGAACCTCTGATAAGAGTAATTAAATCCTCAGCCATTTTAAGCATCTGTTTCTTAGGCATGGGGCCTGGAGATGGGCCCTGTGTAGCTGGTCTCAGAGTGCAAGGTAGCTTTAGACTTTGTGAAAGCCTTGATGGAGAAAGAAGAGGAAGGTCTGAAGACATCTTGAGTGGAGGTGGACCTGTCCACATTCTGAGTTTCAATGCCAAGAGTGGCATCGGTATCTGTAGTCGGGGTGTGGGCAGAGGAGCCTGCGACCTCGGGCACAGGAGACACCGTCAAAGAAGTGTCGTCGGTAGTCAGGGGCTGCGTAGGCGCCTCGCTGAGAACCAGACCACGTGTAGTCGGCTTTGGCGTGGTGTCAGTAGAGGCCACGGACCTCGTGTGTCGGTCCTTGTCTTTGCATTTTTTAGACAAAACCGGAGTCGGAGTATCCGACGACATAGTATAGTTAAATGCTTTCCCAAAATAATGCTGGGCGAACTCCGCCCGACGCTTAATAGTGAGTTTGTTGAATGTAGCACAAAAGCGACAGACCGAGACGTCGTGGTCTGGGCCTAAACAAGATATACAGAGGGAATGGAAATCCTTATGCGGTATTTGCTTCCCACAAGAAATACAATTATTAACTTTGTCTGACATCGGTCTGAGGCAAGAAAAGTTTCAACGGGTACTTAGCTTTTAAGAAGACTTCGGTTTCCAAATTTTCGTAATCTCAGGAGCTGGCCGACCGGCACTTGCGAACTGCTTCTGCTTCGGGCACCATGCGTCAAGAAAGACTGAAGAAAATGGCGTTGGCTGGTTCCTTTATACCCCTGTCACACTGACGTCAGGGAAGAAGCGACGACAACCGACACCGGACGTAGACTTTGGAATTCGGCCGACCGAGGACCCGCCTGACGGCGGGAGAACCCATCTGTTATGACTGCAGCTGTATGCACGATGAACATCGGAGGAAATGGAAACCTGATCTGAAGATTCATAATCAGTGCCTTGCCTAAGCCTCTTAGCAGGAGGGGGTTGGGAACCCCTGATCAAGGTAATTAAATCCTCAGCCATTTTAATCATTTGTTTTTTAGGCATAGGGGCCTGAACACGTGGCCCATGCGTCATTTTTTTAGACATAGAAGTTGGTTTTGGTCTTGTTTTTGATGGTGGTGTCGGTTGAATATACAAATCTGTAGGCCTGTAAACACCCTCAGAAGCTGGTGCCTGCTCAGCGGCTCCAGACCCATCTAAGGGACAGACATCCACAGGTTCAATACTTGGTGTCTTGCGGCATACTGGACTCCGATTGGGTCTCGGTAGAGGCTTGCGAATCAAAAGTAGTGGGCATCAGGGGGCTATGAAAGCACCTCACTGAGTACTGGTGACTTGCTTAGGAGAAGCTTCATCAGTTTTAGACCTCGGTCTGTCTCTGTCTTTTTCTTTGCGTTTTTTGTGAATTCCAGTAGTCGGATTGCTAACAGATGACATTTCTGGATAGTTAAATCTTGATCCAAAATATTTAGAAGCAAAAATATACAGACGCTTAATAGTGCATTGGTTAAATTTAGCACAAAACCGACAGCAAGGCACATTGTGGTCAGGGCCTAGGCAAGGAATACAGTACAAATGGAAATCCTTAAGAGGTATTTTCTTCCCACAAGTAATACAATTATTAACTTTTACTGACATCGGTAAGGAGCAAGAAAAAGTTTCCCCAACGGGGTACTTAGCTTTAGGTTGAAGACTTCGGTTCTGAAACTCGAAAACGAAATTTCAGGAGTTGGCCGACCGGCACTTGCGAACTGCTTCTGCTTCGGGCACCGCGCGGCAAGAAAGACGGATTAAAATGGCGTCGGCTGCTTGTTTTATATCCCTGACGACATGGAAGAAGAGACAGCAACCGATGCAGGACCCAAGACTTTGTTATTCAAGCCGACTGAGGGCAACCTGCCAGCAGATTACCCAAATGTAATGACTGCAACAGTGAAACATGAAGAACATCTTAAATACACTAAAGAAGGAACGGTAGAGCCATGAGAAGTCAGGGGGCTGGAGGGAGGGTAACCAGGACTGCAACAATGAATACACTCTAATGTCTACATTTATGTTAAATGTCCACAACTTTACTATGTTCGTCGTGTTTCATTGCTGCAGTCATCACATTTGGGTTGATTCCTAAAGCTAAGGAAGGGAGGAGGAAGTTGGAGAGCATTAGAGTCAGCTATTAAGCCCTGCGAGACTGCAGTGGCAAAACCAGCTCTGGATTTAGAAAAAATACGCATGTGGTAATTCTTGGTGAAGGTATGTACTACAGAGCATCCTGGTAGGGACTCCTCTGAGAATGGCTGCAGAGGTACATGCAGCCCTGGTGGAATGTTATCTTATCCCCTGTGGGGTAGGTTTTCCATGTTGCTTGTAGCAGAAATTAATGCAATCTTTGTGGGACTTGAACCCACAACTGTTATCACTTATACTGTTATAGCACTTTCATTTACATGCTGAATTATAGCAGCAGTCCAAATAAAATCTAAGTTGTCTGTGCACATCCAAAGAGTGCAGTATTCGTTCTTTGTTTTGTGGATTAGGGAAAAAGGTAGGCAAATGAATGGACTAATTTAGGGCCACACTAGACACCACACCTTGGGCATAAAGGAAGGACTGGTCCTGAGGGAAACCCTGATTGCATGGAAGACAATGAAGGGGTCCACTACCATGAGGGCCTGTAATTCAGACACTCTTCTTGCTGAAGTGATGGCTAGAAGGAAGGCCGTTTTCCAAGAAAGGAATTTCAACTCTGCAGTTGCAGCTGACTCAAAGGGAGGGAGAGTGAGCTTTTCCAACACAAAGTTAAGGTCCCAGGCTGGAGTAGGAGGTCTCCTGGGAGGTCTTGTTTTTGGCCCCCCTCTAAGGAATTGCTTTAGCAGGGGGTGAGAGAAGAGGGGTGGCTCAGTATTATAATGTGCTGAAATGGCAGAGGCATGAATTTTGATTGACGAGAAGGATAGGCCCTTGTGCAGAATTTCTGTTAAGTACTGAAGAATATGAGGTAAGCTGGGCACCGTTGTGCCCAGCCCGAGTCTGGCTCCAAGAACAGTATCTCTTTCACTTTTCAGCATAGGATTTTCTAGTACTAGGCCTCCTTGCCTCCAGAATGACATCTAGCACCTGCTTATCGAGGGATGCTATTGGAGAGCTCAAGGAATTAGCCAGGCTGCAAAGTTCAAGGTTTGAAGCTGAGGGTGCAGAATCTGGCCCGCCTGCGGGGATGGCAGGGAAGAGATCTGAGGCAGGTGCCATGGTTCCAGCAGTATCACACTGCGCAAGAGGGGGTACACCAGTGCTGGCATGGCCAGTCTGGTGCAATTAGTACTGTCCTTGGCTTTTCCTGTTTGATCTTTGGCAGAAACTTTGAGAGGAGAGGCAGAGGGGGAAAGACATAAACAGAGGCTCTCCCAGGTAAAGGACAGGGCATCCACTTTCCAAGCTTGACTGTGGGAAGTCCTTGTGCAGAATTTGTCCAATTGGTAGTTCTGAGGGGAGGCAAACAGGTCTACCTCTGGAGTCCCCCCCATTTGTTCCACAAGAGGTTGAATATTTTTGGTTCCAGTTTCCAATCGTGTGGGTCCATGAGATTTCTGCTTAGGTAGTCTGCCAGTGAATTTAGACTGCCTGGCAGGAACAGAGCTTGTAGGTGCACTGGGTAGCTCAAGGCTGTGTTCCACAGAGCCATGGCTAGTCTGCAGAGAGGGTAAGAGTGGGTTCCCCCCTGCTTGTTTATGTACCACATAACTGTGGTGTTGTCTGTCTTTACCAATAATTGCCCTGGAAGGATGCGGTCTTTGAAGACCGTCAGAGAATTCTGTACAGCTATTTCTTTTTGGCTGATATGCAGGTGCATTTATCTCTGGTTCCATTTGCCCTGAATGCACTGCCCTGCCAAGTGAGCCTCCCATGTATAGTCTGATGCGTCTGTTAGGGTTTGGGTGGCAGGAGGTAGAGTGAAAGGGAGCCCCTTGTTGTGGTAGCAGGCCTCTGCCCACGAAAGGAACTCTGTCTTTATACAAAGAATGACAGGAATCATTGATTCTAGGTCCTGAGAATGTTAACTCCATAGTTTTTTTTAGATACCATTGTAGTTTCCTTGTATGCAGTCTTGCATATGGAATTAGTAGAATGCAAAAGGCCATGAACCCCAGGGCTTGTAGAATTTTCCTTGCAGATAGCTGGGGCTTTGTGGCCAAAAGTTTTAAGTAGGTTGTCAAATAAACTTCTTTCTCTGGAGTGAGGAAAGCCATCTGGGAAGTTGTGTTCAAGCTTGCTCCCAGGAATACAATCTGTTGACAGGGTACTAGGTGAGATTTCTTTTCGTTTATGGTGTACCCCAGTGAGGTTAGAAGTTTCTTTACGAATGCCAGATGTTTTAATATCAAGTCCTGGCTTTCTGCATCAGACAATCATCCAAGTATGGGTATATTTGAATATTTCTCTGCCTACAAAATACAATGGCTGGAGCTAGACACTTTGTAAATACCTTGGGCACAGTAGATAAGCCAAAGGGAAGTGCAGAGAACTGATAATGCATGGAGCCTGCCCTGAAGCTTATGTATTTCGGGTCTATATTAGAACACCAAACTTTCAAAACTTCGAGTGTTCTAATATCGACCCGCTGAAAATATCGAAGAAACAGAAAATCGACTTTTTTCCAAGGGAAAGAATTCGGTTGTCCATTTCAGTTGCTTCGGTATTTTCAGCGCTGTGATGGAAAGTTAAGGGTCGGGTTCAAGTAAGTGTGCGATTGTGTGCACATGAGGGTTAGGGCGGGTTAGGTGAGTTAGGGTGCGGGTCAGGTAAGTGTGCGACTGTGTGGACGTGAGGGTTAGGGTGGGGTACGTGACTGTGTGATAGTGACGGACCTTAGGGTTTGGGTTAAGGTAAGTGGATAGTTAGAGGTGTATGTATGGTTTAGTGTAGTGTTAGGTGTAAGAGTTTAGGTGTGTGTGTGTGGATTGCTGTTTGTTTGGTGTGCTTGTGTTGTATGTGTTTTGGAACAGCAAATTTTTTCCCTAGGAAAAAATTCGCTGTTCTGCATGTTCGATATTTTAAATTTTCAATTACTAGGGTTCGATATTAGAACACTTGAAATTTTGAAAGTTCAGTGTTCTAATATAGACCTGGTGTTTCCAGCAAGATTCCCTTTTTGGAATGTGCAGGTAAGCTTCCTTTAAGTCTAAGGTTGCCAACCAGGCATCTTTGCCTAGCATAGGAAGCAGCTGTTGAAGTGTTGGCATTTTGAATTTTGGGATTACCAAGACGGTGTTTAGATTAGAGGTCCAGGATAGGATGCCAGGAGCTATTTTTTCTGGGTACCAGGAAAAGTCTTGAATAAAACCCTTGTCCCCTTTGTTCTGCTGGCAGAGGTTGAATAGCCCTGATACTTAGAAGAGAAAGAACTTGCTGTTGGGGCTCCGCCCACTGATTTGGGGGTAGGTCTGGCCAACCGTTTGGGGTTGGTAGGGTGTGAAAGTGGAATCTGTATCCTTGTGAAACTATATTTAAAGCTCATTTGTCCTGGGTAATGAGTTCCCAGGTTTTTGCATGCAGGGTGAGTTTTCCTCCAAAGGGAATAGGCAGTTGAGCAGGGCTTGGAAGGGCTAAGGGTAAGTCATTGTGCCATTTTTTCCGTAGGGGGGTGGCTTACTACTCCCTGCTTTGGAAGTGGGAGCCCCCCACTGCTTAGGCCTGTGTGCAGCCTGCGACTGTAACCTGGGTGGTCTGCTGTTCCTGGGTTTGGACTGGGAAGGCCTGGAAGAGACTGGAAAGGACCGATTCTTTGAAGGCCAATGCCTACTAAATCTGGGAGGCTGTACTTGTAGGAAATCTAACAGTTTGCATATATTTAGCTTTTTCTCCATCCTTTTGAGGACAACTTCTGCTTTGTTGCCAAAAAGATGGTCTTGGTTTAAGGGAGCATCCAGTAATTTAGCTTTAACATATTCTGGCAAGTTTTGCTTCTTAAGCCAAGCATGCCTTCTAAGTAGAGACCCAGTGACAGCAGACCTGCAAAGATGCTTCTAGAGTCAAAACCACATTGCAAAGTATGTTTACCAACTTGTTGTGCAGAATGCATTAAATCCTGTAATTCTTTGTATTCAGCACAGTCAGGAATCAACATCATTTTCTGTTTTAGTCATCCCATAACATGCTGCTGGTACTTTAACATATAAAACTGGCAATTTAAAGCCCTAATGGCCAAAGTAGCAGAAGTGTATACCTTCTTACCCCATCTGTCCAAGGCTCTAGAATCTGTATCAGAAGGGGTAGGATTTTTTGCAGCAGTAGCCTTAATGCCTTTTGGTCCTTGGGAAATGGTATCTGGATCCACAGTAGGATTCTTGAACAGGAACTTGTGAGAGTCAGGTACTCTAATACCGGTCAGGTTTTCTGGGAGCTGGAGCTAAAGTGTCTGGGGAACGGCTAGATTCCAAGAAAGCATCACCTACAGTGTCCAGAACAGGAGGGATAGCTAAAGGCCTGTGTTGGGGAAGGAGTAAGAATTCCCTAAGCCTCTTTTTGGAGTCAGAGTAATCTTGGCTTTCCCAGCGGAAATGCTCCCCAAGAGTGTGTAAGTTTCACCAAAAGAAAAATCTTCTGGAGGGGAAGCAGAAGGAATGGAATCCTCTGCATTAGAATCCTCACAGGTAGAAAAGGGCAAGTCCTGGTCATCAGAAGGAAATCTGGAGTAACTGAAACTTGCTTGTGAGCCTTTTTGGAGGAGGGAGAGGAGGGCACTTGGCAAAAAGGGCATTGTGTGGAAATAAAATCTGTAAACCGTGATGAATGATATCCAACCCACATCTGTCTTGAGTAATTAAATCCCAATTTTTCTTTGAAAGAGACAGTCTTCCCCAAAGGAAACACCACACCCAGCACATCTTTTCTTAGTGCAAGTGCGCGCGTTTGTTAACAAGAACGGCAACCAACAACGTCGTGCTCGTGCCCTAAACAAAACAAGGTATATATAATGTATGATAATCCCTGTTATCTGCTTCCCACAAGAAATACAGTTATTCACTTTTTCTGACATCCGGTTTAAATACTGAGGCAAGAAAAAAAAAAAATTCCCCTAGCAGGTACTTAGCCAACTCTGTTGCCATGACCGGCGTGGTGTATCTGGGCCGACCTGACGCCGGACTATACCCAATAGTCAGGACTGCAGCAATGGAAGACGAAGAACATCAGAAATCTCAGATTCCTGATCAGAATAAGAAGGAAATTCAGTTCTAGGTCTCAGAGGGAGAAGGCTGGCTTCCCCTAATTAATGTAATAAGGTCTTTGGCCATTCTAAGCACTTGTTTTTTAGGCATATGGTCCTGAGCATGTGGTTTGGACGTTGGTTTTCTAGGCATGGATCGAGTTTTAGGCCTGGATGAAGAAGAGGGCATCGGTTTAAAATGCAAGTCTGTAGGCCTGAGTACACCCTCAGAAACCGGTGCCTGCACAGCGGCTCCGGACCCATTCAAGGTAGAGACATCCACAGGATCCATAGTCGAAGCATCTCACAGCATACCAGACTCTGAATGGGTCTCAGTAGAGGCCTGTGAATCTGAGGTAGCGGGTATCAGGGGCTGCGAAAGCACCTGAGTATCGGCGGACTAGCTTAACGGAAGCATCATCGGCAGTTTTGGACCTATGCCGTCTGTCTTTATCGTTACATTTTTTCGGAAGATCGGTAGTTGGATGGCTTAACAAAGCCATTTTGGAGTACAGATACAGAGTACCAAAATAATTTGCTGCAGAGATAGCCCGACGATGAATAGCTTGGAGGTTGAACAAGGCACAAAACCGACAGCGAGGGATGTCGTGGTCTGGGCCTAAGCAAGGGATGCAGTACGAATGAAAATCTTTATGAGGTATTTGCTTTCCACAGGTAAGACGATTGTTAACTTTTACTGAAATCGGTCGGAGCAAGAAAAAAGATCCCCAACGGGGTACTTATCTTTTTTGAAGACTTCGGTTCTGAAACTCGAAAATGAAAATTTCAGGAGTCTGCCGACCAGCACATGCGAACTGCTTCTGCTTTGGGCACTGCACAGCAAGAAAGACTGATGTATAATGGTGTTGGCTGCATGTTTTATACCCCTAACGACCTGACGTCATGGAAGAAGAGACAGCATCCAACGCAGGAATCCAAGACTCCGGTATTCAGGTCGGCTGAGGGCTACCTGCAAGCAGATAACCTAAATGTGATGACTGAGCAGTGAAACACGAAGAACATCTTCTTTATATGATGTTGTCAATTTTCAATCTGTTCTCGACTGATGGGACAGAGTCCCCAGCTAGTATAATCTCAGGGTGTCCTCCGGGAAGGATATTTCTGAGCACCACTGAGCCAAATGATGCTCTACTTCTAGAAACAAATTCAAGCTTGTAATAAGATATGAAGGTATAGGGTGAAGTCCAAGTTGATGCTGCACAAACATCATACATGGAGGCTCTTGAATGAAATGCTAAGAAAGCTGCTATGGATCTTGTAGAATGAGCACACAACTGCCTAGCTAAAAGCAAATTAAAAGTTATCGTAAATGAAAGAATGCAATTAGTGACCAATTTGGCTAGGGAAATTCTAGAGAGTGGTTTGGCCAATTTTCTTTCCCAGGAAAGAACTGATCTGAAGTCCTTAGTTCTGCGCAAGTAGAAAAGCAATTGTCTATGCACATCTAGTGAATGTAACAAAGATTTACCTTTGTATAATTTGGGAAGAAAACTGGAAGGTTGCTAGATTGGTTAATGTTGGATTCTGATACAACTTAGGCAAAAAAGATGCATTAGTTCACAATGTAACTACCTTTATGAAAAATTACGTATGGACATTTCACCAATAAAGCCTGAATTTCTGAAAAGCGTCTGGCCAAAGTAATGGCCACTAAAAATAAAGTCTTCCAGTATTCACAAATATTTGCAGGTTCGAAGGGCAGATGAACCAAAGCTTGCAGTACCGGAGTTAAGTCCCACGGAGTAGTGGGATCTTTAAATGGAGGTCTCAACAGAAGTGCTCCATGTAGAAAGGTCTTAAAAAGTTTATGGGAAGCAAGGAAAAAACACCAAGACCAACATGGAAATTGTTGCTAATTGAACCTTTACTGTAGAAGAACTGGTTCCTTGATAAAAAAAATAACAGAATAAAGTCCAGGATAGTATGAACTGATGCAGAAAAGGGATCCACATAATTTAAGTGTGCAACACACACAGCTTTTCCATTTGCTAGCATAGGTTTTTCTAGTAGATGGTTTGAGGGAAGACGGAATTCTGCGAACAGGGGAGGAGAGCACAGGTTGTCTATTACTGAAAATGGAGAAACCAAGCCATCAGCTTGGGCTTTGGAAGATCCGGATGAACCATTTTATTTATTTATTTTACATTTGTTAACCAGGTTAGTCTGGCTGAGCTTTTGGCTCATTTTCAGCAGAGTCCCTGGGAGAAAAGCTCAAGACTAAAAAACTATTTATTAAATTTTAGTAACATAGTAGTACCAATCAGCTGTATGACCTTACAAGCAGAGACCTGGAGAGAAAAATAGTTCCTCAGGCAATTCAATTATACAGAGTATTAACAACTGGCAGACAAGTATGTGAGCTGCTACAAACAAGGTTTTAAACAATTAGCAGAAGAAAATGTGACTAGTTACAATATTATTTAAGCTGCTTAGAGCAAAATGAGTTAATAGTTAGGCAGATGCTTATTTAAAGTGGGTAGGGTCTAGTTGTACAGGAGTTTGGAAACAAGAAAGGAAAGTAAGAATGGCTAATAGGAGATGTAGGGGAGGTAGAGTATAGGAGACAGACTAGACAGGAAGTTTGTTTTGACACTAAGAATTAAGAATGGTTGGAGATAGAGGAAGGGAAGATAGAAGATGCAGAGGAAGTGTGTTAGAGGTACATTAAAAGTGAGGTGGTGAAATAGGTGATTTCTGTTGGGGAAGACAGACTACATGGGATAGGATCCAAAATCCAGGATTCAAGAACTTGTGGAGTACAGTTCCTCTGTATATCCTCCCAACAAGGAGTAGCGGATGATGGACAGATTCGGGAAGTGTGGCTATACTTCAGCGTATGCCTGAACCCACTGTCCTAAAGGTTCCTTCTGCTACATTAGAAATAAGTCTCGTAGAAGAATTGGGCATTGATTGCAGGATAGCCATCTGAGAAGTGACAGCAGTCTGCACCTCTTCTTAAACAAATCCTGATCCTGAGAGGGTGTCAGACAGCTTCTTAATCAGATCCCTCTGAAGTCTTATGCAATGGGCCAAACAGTTCCATGAACTTAGGTCAAAGGTCACTGAAGCATAGCTACACTTCCTGAATGTGTCCATCATCTGCTACTACTTGGGAGAATGTACAGAGGAACTATCCTCAACAAGTTCCTTAGTATCAAGTGGCAAACCCTCGGACAACAACTCTTCATCCTCTGGAGCTATCCTGATTTGTCAAGCTTCCTAGCAATTTGCTCAATAGTGTTGTGATTCGCCCATGCCCGATGGAGAGATTTTTTTATAATGATGAATTTGGGAGTAATACCAATTCTTTTGTTAATTTAGTGCAAATGCATTGGGGTATTTTATTACTGGATGATCGGTTATGGGACACACTACCCCTCTAAAGGCCTTTTTTCGTATAGGAAAGGGAAAACTGTGGGTGGTTGGCTTAGTCAATATAAAAAAACCTGTCCATCAGAAATTAGTTCTGCAACACTTACTTTAGATGGTCAATTATTGTTGGGGTACTTTCCTGTGGTAATTGTAGCTTTGGTAAACATGTACATAAAGGGAAGCAATTTATGACTAAAAATACATCTAGGGTTTTTTACATGAAAATTTATGGTAATTGTAATTCAGACTGGATTATATATTTGGTCACATGTACATGTTCCGCTTTTTATATTAGGTGTACCTACCTGAAATTCAAATGCTTTATTCAACCATACTATTAAACATACCTCTGCAAAATTTACTTTTACTATTACAGATGAAATTACTTGAGCAGGAATAATAAAATGGGTGGCATAAATTATTAGATAGAGTTGAATACTTAGGCTGGGTAGTTTATTTGCACCTGGTCTGAATGATCATTTGTGAGCAACCAATGAGGAGTTCAGCAGGCATACTTCTGTTTAGCAGTTTCAGTAGTTTGTTGTTGCACTGATGAAGGCATACATGCCGAAACCGGTATGCTACCTTGCTCACCCTTTATGGGTGTTTGGCTGTTTCTTTACTCAGAGTATGATTAGATATTTGATTCGATTTGTATACTGAATAAATGTGGTGCAGCTGACCTAGGAGTGCTGGCCTTTGTTTTTGTATTTGAGATATGGAGGCTTTTGGCCATACACCATGCCGTACTTGCAATGGACTGTTGCCGTTTTTTTTCCCTGCGCCGTTTGCTTGTTAGCACTCCGTTTGTGTTGCTCAGCTGTTGGGGGTCTAAAATAAAAATCTGGCTAGTAGTTGCTGCATGAAATTGACTTTTTCTTTGATAGCTTTGTTTTAGACAGAGTTATGTTCGTGTCTGCCCAGGAATGCTTTGCTGGAATTTAGAGCGGAGGTTCCAATCAGTTGATGAGCAGACCAGTCGTGGATGACGTCTGGGGTATTGGTTTGGTGAACGACATGATGAATGAATTTTCTGTGGATATTTCTTCCTTTTCTGAGGTTTAAACATTGGGGAATAACTTTAATCTGGCTTCAGTTGGTGTCCTGATGGTCGGTTCCAGGGACTGTGTTCAATATTATGGAGCATTTCTAAGTCCAGCAGTACTATTCTGGTATTGAGTTATTATCTTGGCATTAGGCTTTTGATGGAGATGATTTGGCTCAGCTTCTTAGTGGTCTTTCGGATGATAAACATGACTTGGCTGTTTTTGAACACTCATCAGGGTAGACTCGGGTACTAACAAATTCATCATGTGTAGATATTTTTAAACTCTTTTTTTAAACTACTCTTAATTATTGTGAAAGAATTGAGATCAAATGATTGGCATGTTAGATTTAAGGCTTATTATACTAACGGCATTACTCCAAGGGGCCTTCGGGTCTGCATTCAGCCTTTTGTTAAGAATATGGATGATTTGTTGCTTCAGGAATGACTGAAAGCTCAGCAGTCTGCCTCTATGCGTTTTAAAATTTTAATTTTTATAAGCACAAAATTGGTAACCTGGTGTCTGAAGTTTCAAAATTATGTGAGCTAGTAAAATCTTTTGAGCAAAAAACTACGTATAAGGAACAATTTGTTTCACTTTCTAAGGAATTGATGGTAGCTGAAAAAGAACTGAGATCATGTTGTTGTTTGTCTTTCGGCTTTTCCCGTAAGGGGTTGCCACAGCGGAACTCCGGTCCGCTAATGATTGGCAGTAGATTTTTTTTTTACAAAACGCCAAGGTGCCAGCTTGACGCTCAACCTTCAACGAAGGCACGCCCATTTACGCACGTACCTATTTATTTAGTACCAGAAGATATTTCTGCACAAGATATTATTGCTTTTTGTAGACTGTTGAACCTTAAATTGTATTTTTATGATCAGAAGTTGCAAGCTGATGGGGGTGAAATGGATTTTAGGTTTAGACCGACAACTTTAGTACCTCATTCTAATAAAAATGTGGCTATTTTTCAACAACAAATTATGTAGAGATTTATCATAAGAATGCTATTAAGAAAGCACAGTTGTGTACACTTACCATAAATGTAGATGTTAGAGTGTATTCACTGTTGCAGTCATTACATTTGGGTAATATGCTGGCAGGCTGCCCTCAGTCAGCCTGAATTCCAAAGACTTGGGTCCTGCGTCGGTTGCTGTCTTCTTTTCCATGACGTCAGGGGTATAAAACATGCAGCCAATGTCATTTTGTTTAGTTTTTCTTGCCCCCGATGACAGGTGCCCCGAAAAAGGTAGCAAAAAAAAAAAATATATATATATATATATATATATATATATATACACACACACACACACACGCGCACATATGCACCAACAGAAACTTTACCTTCATCTACAAGCAAATACACCACATAGGTTGTAGAAGATAGAGAAGGAAAGATAAACTCCAGAATGACAGGGGGATGGCGGTAGGGTAACCTAGACTGCAACAGTGAATACACTCTAACATCTACATTTATGGCAAGTGTATACAACTGTACTATGTTCTTCGTGTTTCACTGTTGCAGTCATTACATTTGGGTAGAATCCCAAAGTTATGGTTGGGAGGCTGGAGCTAAACAGCATTAGGTGCGGCTATAAGGCCCTGCAGCATTGCAGTGGCAAAGCCTACCCTGGACTTAGAGTAGAGAGGCAAATGATAATGCTTTGTAAAGGTGTGAACAGAACTCCAAGTAGCAGCCTCTAGAATGTCTTTGGTTGGTACTGCTCTGAGAAAGGCTGTTGAAGTAGATGCAGCTCTGGTGGAATGAGACCTAATGCCCTTGGGTACAGGTTTACCATGGTGTAAGTGCAGAAATGGATGCAGTGGCTTATCCAATTGTCTGCTTTGAAATAGCCTTTCCTTCTGATCCTGCAGCATATGACACTAGTAATTGTTCAGTTTTTCTTAGAGCTTTAGTCCTGCTCAAGTAGAATCTTAGCTGTCTGTGTACGTCCAAGGAATGAAGAATTCTCTCCCAGTTGTTCTGCGGATTTGGATAAAAAGTTGGCAGATGAATTGTTTGGTTAAGAGCCACACTGGAAACCATCTTAGGCATAAAAGTAGGATTTGTTCTCAGAGACGCCCTAGGGGTCTGGGTAAAATATGATAAAAGGCTCTAAAGCCATGAGGGCCTGTAGCTCTGAAACTCTTCTTGCTGAAGTAATTGCTAGTAGCAGAGCTGTTTTTCATGGTAAGAACTTTATATCAGCGGTAGCAGCTGGTTCAAATGGAGGCAGGGTGAGCCTTTCCAACACATAATTGAGGTCCCATGCAGGTAATGGTGATCTTCTATTAAGCCTTAAATTTTTGGCTCCTTTAAGATACTGCTTTAGTAACGGATGAGAAAAGATTGATGGCTCTGTATTGTAATGAGCCGAAATGGCAGAGGCATGGATTTTGATTGATGAGAAAGATAGGCCTTTGTCAAGCATCTCAGTTAAGTATTGTAATATCTGAGGAATATTTGGTTCTGCTGTATCAGTTCCTTGTGCTGGATTCCAAGCACAGAATCTCTTCCGTTTGTCAGCATAAGATTTTCTAGTACTAGGCCTTCTGGCTTCCAAAATGACATTCATCACAGCTTTACTGAGAGGTGTTGTTTGTATAACTACATGATCAGCCATGCTGCCAGGTTCAGTGTCTGTAGCGGATTGTGCAAAATAGGATTGTTTTGCTGGGATAGTAGTTGAGGTCTTTCAGGTAAGGTCCAAGCTGGGTATTGAGACAAGTTCCTCAGGAGTGGGTACCAGTACTGGTGGGGCCAGTCCGGGGCAATTAGTATCATCTTTGGTTTCTCTTGTCTGACTTTTAGGAGGACCTTGGGGAGAAGAGGCAGAGGAGGAAAGGCGTAAACTGATAGGTTTTTCCAACTGAAGGACAGGACGTCCACTTTCCATGCTCGTCTGTGATAAGTCCTTGTGCAGAATCTTTTCAACTGATAATTTTGAGGAGAGGCAAATAGATCTATGTCTGGGCTCCCCCATTTCTCTATCATGCTGAAGACTTGTGGATTTAGTTGCCACTCGTGAGGATCCATAAGGTTTCTGCTTAAATTGTCTGCCAGTGCATTTTGTTTTCCTGGCAGGAATTGAGCTTGAAGATGTATTTGGTAGGTCAAAGCTGTGTCCCACAGTGCCATGGCTAATCTGCAAAGGGGGTATGAGTGTGTGCCCCCTTGCTTGTTTATATGCCATATGACTGTGGTGTTGTCCGTCTTCATCAGTAGTTGTCCTGGATGAAGAAGTCCTTGAAGGCTGTTAAGGCATTTTGAACAGCTAGCATCTCTTTCTGGTTGATATGCAGATGCATTTGTTTTGGGGTCCATATAGCCTGAATGAATCTTCCTGCCATGTGGGCCCCCCAGGCATAATCCGATGCGTCTGTTAAGGTTTGGCTGGCAGGGGGGAGAGTGAAAGCCCGTCCCATGTTTTGGTGACATGCCTTTGCCCACCATAGAAACTCCTGTTGTAGACAGGGTATGAGAGGAATCATTGCTTCCAGACTGTGAGAATGTTGACTCCATAAACTTTTCAGGTACCATTGAAGTTTCCTGATATGCAGTCTTGCATATGGAATCAGTGGGATGCAGGATGCCATGAAACCCAGAGCCTGCAGAATTTGTCTTGCAGATAACTGGGTCTTTGTTGTCATCAATTTGAGTAAGTAGTCAGTTGCCTTTGCTTGTCTGGCGTGAGGGTAAGCCATCTGGGCAGTTGTATTCAAGCTTGCACCCAGGAATGTTATCTTTTGACAGGGTACCAGTTGTGATTTCTGTTCGTTTATTGTGTACGCTAGACATGTTAGAAGCCTTTTCACAAATGCCAGATGTCGAAGAAGAATGTCCTTGTTCTCTGCTTGAATGAGACAGTCATCTAAGTAAGGATACATTTGTATACTTCTTTGTCTGCAAAATGCACTTACTGGTGCCAGGCAATTTGTAAAGACCCTGGGCGCAGTAGATAAGCCAAAGGGCAGTGCAGAGGATTGGTAGTGCATTAAGCCAGCCTTGAATCTGAGGTATCTTCTGCACGACTGTCTTATTGGGACATTCAGGTACGCCTCTTTTAGGTCTAATGTCACCAGCCAAGCATTCTTGCCCAGCATGGGCAGAAGCTGCTGCAAAGTCAGCATTTTGAATTTTGGAATGTCCAGATATGTGTTCAAAATCGATAAATCCAGTAGTGCCTGCCAGGCCTTGTCCTTTCTGGGTACCAAGAACAGTCTTGAGTAGAAGCCTTGTCCTTTTTCCTGTTCTGGTACTGGCTGAATGGCTCCCATATCCATGAGGGACGTAACCTGTTTCTGCACCTCTGCCCATTGATATTTTGTCAGATCTGGCCAACCATTTGCCATTGGCAGAGTGTGGAAATGGAATCTGTATCCCTGTGATACTATGTTTAGTACCCACTTGTCCTGGGTTATTAACTGCCAATTTTGAGCAAAAAGTGCTAACTTTCCCCCTATGGGTGCTGCAAAAAGATAAGTGCTTGGAGTAGGCAGAGGGAAGTCATTGGGATTGTTTTCTGTAGGTTTGCGCTTTATCTCCTCCAGATTTGGAGGTAGAAGCACCCCATTGCTTTGACATGTATGAATCTTGCGCCTGGTATCTGGAACCCTTAGGGCATCTGGATTTGCCCCTTTCAGCTCTGTCTGACACAGGAAAGGACCAATTTTTTGTAGGCCAGTGTCTACTGAATCTAGGTGGTTGCACTTGTAAGAAGTCTTTAACAGTTTGCATAGACTTAGCTTTGTCTTCCATTTTCTTTAAAACCTCTTCTCCCTTAATACCAAACAGAGAATCATGTTGTAAAGGTGCATCTAGCAATTTAGTTTTAATATGATCAGGCAAATTCTGTTCCTTTAACGAGGCATGCCTCCTAATCACAGATCCAGTAACTGCGGCCCTGCAGGAGGCCTCTAAGGAGTCAAAACCACATTGCAAAGTATGCTTTCCAACCTGTTCAGCTGCATGCAATAATTCCTGCAATTCTTTATTTTCTGCACATTCTGAAATCAACATTTTCTGTTTCAGCAATCCCATAACATGTTGCTGGTACTTAAGCATGTGAAATGGACAGTTTAAGGCCCTGATTGCCAAGGTTGCAGATGTATAAACCTTTTTTCCCCCATCTGTCCAGTGCCCTTGAATCTCTGTCAGAGGGGGTAGGATTTTTTGCTGTTGAGGCCTTAACTCCCTTTGGACCCTGTGAAATAGTTTCAGGATCAGCAGCAGGGTTTCTAAATAAAAATTTATGAGAGTCAGGGACCCTGTAATATGTCAGACTTACTGGGAGCCGGAGGTAAGGGAGTCAGGGGTCAAGCTGGACTCCAAAAACACATCATCCACAATGTCTAAAACAGGGGGAATGGCTAAAGACCTGTGCTGAGGGGGAAGGAAATCCCTGAGCCTCTTTTTTGATTCTGAGAAGTCTTGACTCTCCCTGTGAAAATGCTCCCTCAAAGTATGCAAGGTTTCTACAAATGAATAATCCTCAGGAGGAGATGCAGATGGTATAGACTCTTAGGTTCATAGGTTCATACTAGGCTATCTGCCCAAGGGCATTTATAAGCCTAGCCCATAGTTATGTGGCTTTCGCCACCCCTTTAGTTTGAATAAAAACTATGCCTATCATTTTGCTGTGCCTCTGTCAAGCAGTGACACTGAAGTAATCCCTGGGGTATATCTGCAATCTCCCATCCATTGGTCAAGATTCCTCTTGAACAAGGCCAGAGAGGTGCTCTGCCTCACATGTACCGGGATTTTGTTCCACAGCATAGGGAGTCTCTGGGTGATGAATCTGTCCCTCCAGCACGTTCTATTTATAACCGTGTCAAGGTTTAAGTCTCCGCCCTTGTGGTTCTGAGGGATCTAGATTTTTGAGGTGAAGCATATTCATCAAATCTGGGTTTGACATGGCCTTATATGTCAGGCACAGGTCACCTCTGAGCAAGCGGTATGAGACTGAATAGAGCTGGAGTTCTTTCAGTCGGGCAGCATAAGACATATTTTTGAGACCCTTTATCCTTTTGGTGAGGAACTTTTGGGGCCTTTCAAGCTGCAGCAGGTGTCTGGTCAGATACATTCAACGGGCATTGTTCTCAATAATAGGTCTAATGAGTGATGAGTACAGGGGACGATGACCTCCCTTGATCTAGATGTGAATCCTTCATGATCAGGTGGGTGATATAGAAGGTTTTCCTAACTACTTTAGCAACATGAGTGTCAAACGAAGGCTACTGTCAACCTGGGTCCCCAGATCTCTGATGACTTTTCTGTGCTCAGTGGATTGCCACCTATATGGTAGCTAGGGGTAACCTTGTTTTTCCCGAAGGGTATGACTATGCATTTTTGGCGTTTAACTTCAGGCCATGGCTCTGGCACCAGTTATCCGTTTCTGTGAGGCCCTTCTGGAGGATATCTGTGTCAGATGTGTTTTCGACTATGGCCCAGTTTGCAGTCATCTGCAAACTTTGTCAGCCATAACCCTCCTGTGTTTGCTTGTACTTCAGAAAAGTAGATGCCGAACAAGAGTGGACCCAGGACTGAGCCCTGTGGGACACCACTTGTGACAGGCTTTGAGTCTGACATGGCTCCAGCAACTCTGACCCTGTGGGTTCTGTCACTTAGCCAGTTTGCAACCCATCTTGTGATGTATGGGTTTACATTCAAGCTGATGAGTTTTTCGATGATACCTGAGTGGGGTATTGTGTGAAGGCCTTTGCCAGGTCGAGGTAGGCTGTATGGACTGCCTTTCCTCATCAATGGCCTTGGTGACTGTCTCGAAAAGTCAACCAAGTTTAAGAGGCAGGAGCTGCCTTTGACAAAGCCAAACTGGGTTGGATCCAAAGTCTGCAAGTTCCCTATGTCTTTATTTATGAGTTCCATTATGATCCTCTCCATGGCTTTGCAGATAAGGCTTATCAAGCTAATGGGGCGGTAATTTCCAGGGTCTGTGGAGGCACCGCCCTTATGAAGTGGGACCACAGTGGCGTGCGCCACTCCTTGGAGTGTATCCTGAGGTGAGGCTAAGATTAAACAGCTGTCCTAACTGTGGGTTTAATTCCTCGTTGAGTTCATGAAGCACACAGGGGACACCATCCGTCCCATGGATGCTGTGTTTTTGCCTTAGTGAGGGCAGTTCTCACCTGGGCGTTGGAGATGTTTGGGGGCTACAATCCTCTGGAATAGATATCTCTCCTTTGGGAGGGGAGAAGTTTGCACTGAACCTGTCAGCCAGTATGTTGGCAATGTGTGTAGGTTCAGTAATTTTCACATCATTTTGAACTAATTCTGAGCATATCTGGGAGTTTCCTCCTAGGTTTCTAACATAGCTAAAGAAGGCCTTATGATTCTCTTTAGAGTCCTTGGCGATTTTTCTCTCAAAATTTGCCTTGGATGATTTTATGAGAGCTCTTAGTTTTTACTTATAATGATCAAAGGTGTCTTACCTTTCAAGGATTTTGCTCTATCTTGTAGTAGCTTCCTCCTTTTGTTGTAGAGCTTGTTTATGGCTGGGGTCCACCAGACTGGACGCTTGCCTTTGGTACAGAGAGTCTTAGTTTTGTTTGGGATTGTCTGATCCATGCAGTCCTGTAGGTGCTGGTAGAAGGCATTTGTAAGTGATTCAGCGGTTTGAGTAATGTTTACCACTGGCTCAGGGGCCTTAAAGGAGACCACACTAGTTTTAGAAGTGTGAAATCGGCTTTTGAGAAGTTTTTCACTGTGGTCTTTTTGTTTCAGGTGGGGGCGGATGAGGACCTCCAGCGAGATTAGTTTATGATCTGATCTCACCAGTGAGGGTATACTTCGGTGTTGAACATTTTGATCCCATGTTCGTGATGATGAGATCAAGTATGTTTTCTCCTCTTGTGGGGATGGTGACTAGTTGTTCCATGGCATTTGAGTTTATGAACTCCAGGAATCTTTGGGTTAGAGTGTTCGGGCTTGAGTAGTGTTCCCAGTCTATATTAGGGTAGTTGAAGTCACCTAGTATGATGGTGTTTGGAGATACATTTATCCCTCCAATGTTTTCAGGAAGGCCATGTGAGGTTCCTGAGTTTGAGAGGGTGGCCTGTAACATGCTACAAATTGCAGAGCAGTCTTGCCTATGGTTAATTGCACCTGGATGGTCTCCGATGCATCGTGCGTTGCCACCAACCTTGAGGTGTGGGTGTCCTTTATGAATATGGACACCCCCTCCTGTCTTGGTGTTGTCCGATTTTGGGGCCGGAGCATGATATGAGATGAAACCTGTTAGTGCTGGGGTGCTCTCAGGAGCCTTGAACCAGGTTTCTGTCACAGCACAGACATCGATGTTCTCCATATTGAGAAGGGCCTCGAAGGCGTGCATCTTGAGATTGAGACTTCTGGCATTGAGCAGCATTACCCTTAGTTTTTTCCTTTTGGTGTTCTAGGGTGGTAGGTTTAGAATTTGAGCCTTGCCTAAAAAGGCACTATGGGGTGGCAAGAGCCTTTGCCAATATCCGGAAGCCCAGGGGTGACAGGTGCAAGCCGTCCCTTGAAGCAGCGTGGCTTGTCCAGCATGTCATCCCAGGCAGACAGACATTGGATCCCCTTTGAATGACACCAGAATTTAAGCCAATTATTAAAGCTGATCATCTTATCACTGTATTGTGGCATCATTCTAGGTGAAGGTAGGATACTGCTCAAGGTCAGGGTCATACCTGCCTGGGCTACATAATCAGAGAGCTCCTCGATGTCCCTTTTCATGTAGTCCAAGGAGGTACGTCTCAGGTCGTTGACACCAGCGTGGACAATGACTGAGTCGTACTTGTACCTGCTGTTGAGAGACCTGAGTGCTTGCGTTATGTGGTGGATTCTAGCGCCTGACAGGCAGCTTACTGTGACCTTCTCTTTACTCAGTCTGGTGAGCGGGACGCCAGTGTGTCTGACTATGGAATCACCAATGACAAGTGTGTCTGGCATTTTGTTTGGCCTTAAGGGCTGTGACTGTTTGACACTCTGACTGTGTGGTCTATGTGTTGCATGTGTTGGGTCATGAGGTGGTAGTTGTTTGGGTGTCTGCTTTGGTGGCCTCTGCTGTTTTGGTAAATTTTTGATCAGAGCCTCCGAGTATGTCTTTGTGTGAGTATGTGTATGATTTGAAGTTGTGATGGTACCATGTGTGACTGGGTATGTATTGTGTGTGGTTACCTTCTCCTCCTGTCTGGTCTTGCCAGTCCTATGTTGAGAGAGCTCAGCCTCCAGTTTGGCCGTATAGTTGCATCTCTCGCATGTATTTGTGTTTTGTGGGAGAAGGAGAGGATTGTGTGTGTACATGAGGCAGTTGTAACATTGCCTCAATATTCCCAGGTTCACCAGTTGAGCTGGAGAGGACACTAGCAACTGATCCCTCGACATATTAGAAGTAGTAGATAAAGAGACTTTCAAAGGATTCCGGGGAAGTGGGTTTTAGGCTGGTGGGGTACTATCTATAATAAGAGTGCTTTATCAAGGTGCAAGTACTGTAGGAGTAAGTGCTAGGCTTTACAGATAGAGAATAGTCTACTTGGGAATCAAGTAGAGATGAACTTTTCAGTTATAGGATATGCTGGTTAGATCAGCAGTACAGCTCGAGGAAGGTAGTTTTAAGGGAAAATTGGAAGAGTGGAATTTAGATGGCCCATCATCATTCTGCATCAGAATCCTCATAGGGAGGAATAGATAAATTCCTGATCAGAAGAGAAATCAGAAGAAACAGAAACCTGATCTGAAGATTCATAATCAGTGTCTTTCCTAGGCCTCTTATCTGGAGGGGGATGGGTACCCCGGATCAAGGTAATGAGGTCTTCAGCCATTTTGATCTGTTTTTTAGGCATAGAGGCCTGTGCACGTGGCTCATGCATCGGTTTTTTACTTTTAGAAGTTGCTTTTGTCTTTGGTTTTGCAGCTGTCGTCGGTTTGATATACAAATGTTGAGGTCTGAATACACCCTCAGAAGCCGGTGCCTGCTCAGCGGCTCCAGAACCATCCGAGGGAGGTGCATCCATCGGTCCAATACCTTGAGTATCTTGCGGCATGCCAGACTCCACATGGGTGTTGGCAGAGGCCTGCGACTCGAAGGTAGCGGGTATCAGGGGCTGCGAAAGCGCCTCACTGAGTACCGGCGAACCGGCTTAGAAGAAGCTCCGTCATCGGTTTTGGATCTCGACTGCCTTTCTCTGTCCTTTTCTTTGCGTTTTTTTATGTACTTCGGTAGTCGGATTGCTATCCGATGACATTTCTGGGTAGATAAATCCATTTACAAAATACTTTGATGCAAAAATATACAGACGCTTAATAGTGCATTGGGTTAAATCTAGCACAAAACCGACAGCCAGGCACGTTGTGATCAGGGCCTAAGCAAGGAATACAGTATAAATGGAAATCCTTATGAGGTATTTGCTTCCCACAAGTAATACAATTATTAACTTTTTCTGACATCGGTAAGGAGCAAGAAAGAAGTTTCCCCAACGGGGTACTTGGCTGTAGTGAAGACTTTGGTTCCAAAACTCAAACTCAAATATTTCAGTAGTCAGCCGAACGGCACTTGCGAAATGCTTCTGCTTCGGGCACCGCACGGCAAGAAAGACTAAAGAAAATGGCGTTGGCTGCATGTTTTATACCCCTGATGACCTGACGTCATGGAAGAGAAGACAGCAACCAATGCAGGACCCAAGACTTTGGAATTCAGGCTGACTGAGGGCAACCTGCCAGCAGATTACCCAAATGTAATGACTGCAACAGTGAAACACGAAGAACATTAATCTATTAGTGGCACAACAGCAAGCTATGAAGAATTTAAGTAATAAAAATTTGGTTATCAATGCAGCAGATAAGTGGGGTGCAGTAGTGGTCTGGGATTGGGCAATATATTTTTCTGAAGCCCAGAGACAACTGTCAGACCACAGATTTTATCAGAATATGCATTTGGACCCTACATTACATTTTAAAAACAAGACTGACAGATTTTTACACTGAGCACAGGAGGAAGGGATTTATATCTAAAGAGACAGTCTACCATTTAACTGTTCCAGAACCAACTAAACAATTTTTATACAGTGGGTATAAAAAGTGTACACAACCCCTGTTAAAATGCCAGCTTTTTGTGATATAAAGAAACGAGACCACAACAAATCATTTCAAAACTTTTCCCATCTTTAATGTGATCTATAACCTATACAATTCAATTAAAAAACAAACAAATCTGTTAGGGGAAAAATATAGAACAAAAAGCTGGTTACATAAGTGTGCACACCCTTAAACTAATACTTTGTTGAAGCACCTTTTGATTTAATTACAACAGTCTTCTTGCGTAGGAGTCTATCAGCATGGCATATCTTGACTTGGCAATATTTGCAAACTCTTCCTTGCAAAAGCTCACCAAATCTGTCAGCTTGTGAGGGCATCTCTTGCGCACAGCCCTCTTCAAGTCACCCCACAGATTTTCTATTGGATTTAGGTCTGGGCTCTGGCTGGGCCATTCCAAAACTTTAATTTTCTTCTGGTGAAGCCATTCTTTTGTTGATTTGGATGTATGCTTGGGGTCATTGTTGTGCTGAAAGGTGAAATTCCTCTTCAGTTTTCTAGCACACACCTGAAGGTTTTGGGCCAAAAGTGACTGGTATCTGGAACTGTTCACAATTCCTTTCATCTTGACTAAAGCCCCAGTTTCAGCTGAAGAAAAGCAACCCCAAAGCATGATACTGCCACATCCATGCTTCACCGTGGGGATGGTGTTCTTTTGGTGATATGAAGTGTTGTTTTGCGGAAAACTTACCTTTTGGAATTGTGGCCAAAAAGTTCAACCTTGTTCTCATCAGACAATAACACATTTTCCCACATGCTTTTGGGAGACTTGATGTATTGTTTTGCAAATTTTTGGCTGGGCCTGGATGTTTTTGTGTGTAACAAAAGGCTTCCGTCTTGCAACCCTACTCCATAGTCCGGACATATGGAGAATACCAGAGATTGTTGTCGCATGTAGTATACAACCAGTACTTGCCAGAAATTCCTGCAGCTCCTTCAGGGTTGCTGAAGGTCTCTTGGCAGCCTCCCTGACCAGTTTTCATCTGGTCTTTTCATCAGTTTTGGAGGGATGTCCAGTTCTTTGCAATGTCACTGCTGTCCCATATTTTCTCCACTTTTTGATGACTGTCTTCACTGTATTCCATGGTATAGCCAATGCTGTGGATATTTTTTGTACCCTTCTCCTGACTGATAACTTTCAACAATGAGATCCCTTTGATGCTTTGTAAGCTCTCTGCGAACCATGGCTTTTGCTGTAGCACGCAACTGAGTAAATGTCAGGAAAACCCTATCAGGACAACTAAACTTTATTTGGGGTTACTCAGTCTCTCATTGATGACAGGTGTGTACCTAAGAAGACTGAATGCTATAATTAAATCAAAAAGTGCTTCAACAAACTATTAGTTTAAGGGTGTGCACACTTATGCAACCAGCTTATTGCACTTTTTTTATTTTTTCCCCGAACAGAGTTATTTTCAATTGAATTGTACAAGTTATAGGCCACATTAAAGGTGTGAAAAGTTTTGAAATGATTTATTGTGGTCTCATTTTTTATATCTCAAAAACCTGGCATTTTAACAGGGGTGTTCTACACTTTATATCCACTGCATGTTGCCCAAAATAGATAAAGATCTTCAATGACCTCCAGGCAACCCAATAGTCTTGGTTAGGGGATATTTAACAAAGCCTTTGTCAGATTATTTGACTTGGTATCTTAAACCTTTATTAAGATTTGTACGGCCTTGTATCCAGGATACTACACAGTTCCTTAATATTACACAGGACATGCAACTTGAGGAAGGTTGGCTTTTATGCATTCTTGATGTTTTGGCTTTCTATACTAATATCCCTCATTGGACAGGGCTAATGGCCCTGGAGTTTTGGTTAAATCAAGCTTCTTTATATGGTCCTGATTTTAATACATTTTTGCTTTGCCTTATAGACCACATGTTAGCCAAAAACTTTTTTTACTTTAAAGATCAATGTCATTTACAGCTTAATGGCACAGCTATGGGAACTTTTGCTCCCATATATGCTATGTTTATGGGATATACTGAAGAGCAGACTACATACAACAATCATAATATTTTCCTGGAATCTATGGGTATCTGGCATAGGTATCTTGATGACTGCTGGCTTGTCTGGAGGTCAAATTTGACTTACAAGAATTTGTGGATTATCTCAATGAGAACAAGTGGGGCATTCATTTCACAGACAATTTGTATTCCACTAGTATTACCTTTTTGGATGTACAAGTAAAGTACAGATATGTACACTTACCATAAATGTAGATGTTAGAGTGTATTCACTGTACACTTACCATAAATGTAGATGTTAGAGTGTATTCACTGTTGCAGACATCACATTTGGGTTATCTGCCTGCAGGTCGCCCTCAGCCGGCCTGAATACCAGAGTCTTGGATTCCTGTGTCAGATGCTCTCTCTTCTTCCATGAAGTCAGGAGTATAAAACATGCAGCAGACACCATTACATCAGTTTTTCTTGCCCCAGATGTCAGGTGCCCCCACAACGGGAAGCAATTACATATTAAGGTACACCCCAATCAAAAAGCAAGTACACCACAAAGCTTAACTAAACCAAACAAGAAGGAGAGGTAGAGCCAAGAGAAATCAGGGGGCTGGAGGGAGGGTAACCAGGACTGCAACAGTTAATACACTCGAACATCTACATTTACGGTAAGTATACACAATTGTACCATGTTCTTCATGTTTCACTGTTGCAGTCATCACATTTGGATTGACTCCCAAAGCTAAGGAAGTGAGGAGGAAGTTAAGCCCTGCAAGACTGCAGTGGCAAAGCCAGCTATGGATTTGGAAAAAACAGGCATGTGATAATGCTTGGTGAAGGTACGTACAGAGCTCCAGGTAGCAGCTTCTAGGATGTCCCTGGTAGGGACTCCTCTGAGAAAGGCTGTAGAGGTAGATGCAGCCCTGGTGGAATGTGATCTTATCCCCTGTGGGGTAGGTTTTCCATGGTGCTTATAGCAGAAATGCAATGGGCTATCCATTTAGAAATGGTTTGTTTTGAAATGGCCTTCCCCTCTGCCCCTGTAGCAAAGCCAACTAGCAGCTGTTCAGATTTCCTGAGAGGCTTAATCCTGTCCAAATAAAATCTAAGTTGTCTGTGCATGTCCAAAGAGTGCAGTATTCATTCTCCTTTGTTTTGTGAATTTGGGAAAAGGTGGGCAAATGAATGGACTGATTTAGGGCCACACTGGATACCACCTTGGGCATAAAGGAAGGATTGGTCCTGAGGGACACCCTGTCTGCATGGAAGATGATGAAGGGCTCGACTGCCATGAGGGCCTGTAATTCAGACACTCTTCTTGCTGAAGTGATGGCTAGAAGGAAGGCTGTTTTCCAAGAAAGGAATTTCAACTCTGCAGTTGCTGCTGGCTCAAAATGAGGTAGAGTGAGCTTTTCCAATACAAAGTTAAGGTCCCAGGCTGGAGTATGGGCTCTCCTGGGTGGTCTTAAATTTTTGGTCCCACTGAGGAATTGCTTCAGCAGGGGGTGAGAGAAGAGGTTTCGCTCAGTATTATAATGTGCTAAAATGGCTGAGGCATGAATTTTAATAGATGAAAAGGAAAGGCCCTTGTGGAGCATCTCTGTTAAGTATTGAAGAATATGCGGTAAGCTGGGCACTGTTGTGCCCATCTCCCCTGAGTCTGGCTTCAGGAACAGTATCTTTTCCACTTTTCAGCATAGGATTTTCTAGTACTAGGCCTCCTTGCTTCCAGAATGACATCCAGCACTTGCTTACTGAGGGAGGGTATTGGAGAGCTCAGGTAAGTAGCCAGGTGGCAAGGTTCAGGGTTTGAAGCGGAGGGTGCAGAATCTGGCACTCCTGCTGGGACAGCAGGGAAGGGGTCTGAGGCAGGTGCCATGGTTCCAGCAGTGACATACTGCGCAAGAGGGGGTAACAGTGTTGGCGTGGCCAGTCTGGTACAATGAGAATTGTCCTTGGCTTGTACTGTTTGATCTTTAGCAGAACTTTCAAGAGGAGAGGCAGAGGGGGAAAGGCATAAACTGAGAGGTTTTCCCTGGTGAAAGACAGGGCATCCACTTTCCAAGCTTGTCTGTGGGGAGTCCTTATGCAGAATTTTTCCAATTGGTAGTTCTGAGGGGAGGCAAACAGGTCCATCTCTGCCCCTCCCCCCCATTTGTTTCTCAACATGTTGAACATCTTTGGTTCCAGTTTCCATTCATGTTGATCCATGAGATTTCTGCTTAGGTCTGCCAGTGAATTTAGCTTGCCTGGCAGGTATTGAGCTTGTAGGTGCACTTGGTAGCTCAAGGTTGTGTTCCACAGAGCCATGGCTAGTCTGCAGAGAGGGTATGAGTGGGTTATCCCCTGCTTGTATATGTACCACATAACAGTGGTGTTGTCTGTTTTTACCAACAATTGTCCTGGAAGAATATGGTCCTTGAAGGCTGTCAGAGAATTTTGTACAGCTAACATTTCTTTTTGATTGATATGTAGGTGCATTTGACTCGGGTTTCATTCACCCTGAATGCACTGCCCTGCCATGTGAGCCCCCCCCATGCATAGTCTGATGCATCTGTTAGGGTTTGGGTGGCAGGGGGTAAAGTGAATGGCAGTCCCTTGTTGTGGTAGCAGGCCTCTGCCCACCAAAGGAACTCTGTCTTTATACAAGGAATGATGGGGATCATTGATTCTAGGGTCTTGAGAATGTTGACACCATAAGCTTTTTAGACACCATTGTAGTTTCCTCATATTCAGTCTTGCATGTGGAATTAGTAGAATGCAAGAAATCATGAACCACAGGGCTTACAGTATTTTCCTTGCAGATAGCTGGGTCTTTGTGCCCAGTAGTTTGAAGTAGGCTGTCAAACTTGTTTCTCTGGCGTAGAGTAGGCCCATATGGGAAGTTGTGTTCAAGCTTGCTCCCAAGAATACAATTTGTTGTTTTCGTTTATGGTGTGTACCCCAGTGAGGTTAGCAGTTTCTTTACAAATGCCAGATGATTTAGTAGCAAGTCCTGGCTTTCTGCCTGAATTAGACAATCGTCCAGGTATGAGTATATCTGAATATTTCTTTGCCTGCAAAATATAATGAATAGAATGCAATGACTACAGCTATGCACTTTGTGATAAGCCAAAGGGAAGTGCAGAGAACTGATAGTGCCTGTAGCCTGCTCTGAATTTCCTGCAAGATTCCCTTATTGGAATGTGCAGGTAAGCTTCCTTTAAGTCCAAAGTTGCCAACCAGGCATCTTTGCCTAGAATAGGAAGCAGCTGATGAAGAGTTAGCATTATGAAAAAGGTGTTCAGAGTACAGAGGTCCAGGATAGGATGCCAGGAGCTGTCTTTTCTGGGTACCACGAAAAGTCTTGAGTAAAAACCTTGTCCCCTTTCTTCTGCTGGGACAGGTTGAATAGCCCTGATACTTA
This sequence comes from Protopterus annectens, assembly GCF_019279795.1. Lineage (NCBI taxonomy): Eukaryota > Metazoa > Chordata > Ceratodontiformes > Protopteridae > Protopterus > Protopterus annectens. The sequence continues at coordinate 306,362,814 of NC_056747.1, read as the reverse complement.
GAAGAGAGAACCTGCTGTTGAGCCTCTGTCCACTGATTTGGGGGTAGGTCTAGCCAACCGTTTGGGGTTGGTAAGGTGTGGAAGTGGAATCTATATCCTTGGAAAACTATATTTAAAACCCATTTGTCCTGGGTAATGAGTTCCCAGTTTTTTGCATGCAGGGCGATCTTTCCCCCTAAGGGAGCAGTCAGTTGAGCAGGTCTTGGAAGTTTAAGGTAAAGTCATTGTGACAGCTTTCCATAGGGGGGGTGCCTTACTACTTCCAGCTTTGGAAGTGGGAGCCCCCACTGCTTAGGCCTGTGAGTACCTTGAGACTTGTAGCCTAGGTGGTCTGCTGTTCCTGGGTTGGACTGAGAAGGCCTGGAAGAGACAGGAAAGGACAGATTCTTAGAAGGCCAATGCCTACTAAATCTGGGAGGCTGTATTTGCAGGAAATCTTTAACAGTTTGCATAGATTTAGCTTTTTCCTCCATCTTTTTTAAGAACTACTTCTGCTTCATTGCCAAACAGGCAGTCTTGGTTTAAGGGAGCATCTAGTAATTTAGCTTTAACATGATCTGGCAAATTTTGCTCCTTAAGCCAAACATGCCTTCTAAGAACAGACCCAGTGACAGCAGCTCTGCAAGATGCTTCCAAAGTCAAAACCACATTGCAAAGTATGTTTATCAATTTGTTCAGCTGAATGCATTAAATCCTGTAATTCTTTATTCTCAGCACAGTCAGGAATCAACATAATTTTCTGTTTAATTATTCCAATAACATGCTTCTGATACTTTAACATATGAAACTGGCGGTTTAAGGCCCTAATGGCCAAAGTAGCAGAAGTGTATACCTTATACCATCTGTCCAAGGCCCTGGAATCTCTACCAGAGGGGGTAGCGTTTTTGGCAGTAGTAGCCTTAATGCTTTTGGGTCCCTGTGAAATGGTCTCTGGGTCCGCAGTAGGATTCTTGAAAAGGAACTTGTGAGAGTCAGGTACGCTGTAATACCAGTCAGGTTTCCTGGGAGCAGGAGGTAAAGTGTCTGGGGTCAGGCAAGATTCCAGGAAGGCATAATCTACAATGTCCAGGACAGGAGAGAGAGCTAAAAGCCTGTGTTGAGGTAGGAGTAAGAAATCCCCAAGCCTCTTTTTGTAGTCAGAGTAATCCTGGCTTTCCCAGCAGACATGCTCCCTAAGAGTGTGCAAGGTTTCACCAAAAGAAAAAACTTCTGGAGGGGAAGCAGAGGGTATGGAGTCCTCTGCATCAGAATCATAGGTAGATAAGGGCAAATCCTGGTAATCAGAAGAAACAGAAATTTCAGAATCCTGATCAGAAGAATCAGAAGGAAAATCAGTTCTAGGTCTCTTAGAGGGTGAAGGCTGACTTCCCCTAATTAAAATAATAAGGTCTTCAGCCATTCTTATGTGTGTTTTTTTTTTTTAGGCATATGGGCCTGACCATGCGGTTTGGACGTCAGTTTTCTAGGTGTGGGTCGAGTTTTAGGCCTTGAAGAAGATGGCGTTGGTTTGAAAGGCAAGTCAGTAGGCCTGAATACACCCTCAGAAGCCGGTGCCTGCACAGCGTCTCCGGACCCATCCAAGGTAGACACATCTGCAGGTTCCATAGTCAAAGAAGCATCTCGAAGCATACCGGACACTGAATGGGTCTCAGAGGCCTGCGAATCTGAAGTAGCGGGTATCAGGGGCTGTGAAAGCACCTCACCGAGTACTGGCGAACTGGCGACTAGCTTAATGGAAGCGTCGTTGGCAGTTTTGGACTTATGCAGTCTCTATCTTTACTTTTTTTGGAATGTCGGTAGTCGGATGGCTTACCAAAGCCATTTCCGGATAATTAAACAGAGTACCGAAATAGTTTGATGCAAAAATGAACAGACGATGACTAGTTCGAGGATTGAATAAGGCACAAAACTGACAGTGAGGGACTTTGTGGTCTGGGCCTAGGCAAGTAATGCAGTACAAATGAAAATCTTTATGAGGTATTTGCTTTCCACAGGTAATACAATTGTTAACTTTTACTGACATCTGTTAGAGCAAGAAAAAGGACCCCCATGGGGGTACTTAGCTTTTTTTGAAGACTTCGGTTCTGAAACTCGAAAACGAAAATTTCAGGAGTCGGCCGACCGGCACTTGCGAACTGCTTCTGCTTTGGGCACTGTGCGGCAAGAAAGATTGATGTAATGGGGTCAGCTGCATGCTTTATACCCCTGACTACCTGACGTCATGGAAGAAGAGACCGCATCTGACGCAGGACACAAGACTTTGATAATCAGGCCGACTGAGGGCTACCTGCACACAGATAACCCAAATGTAATGACTGCAACAGTGAAACACGAAGAACATCTCCACCGCCTCCATGCAGGGCACTGGCTCCCCTGAGCCCAATTCCCAGCTGGGATGAACAAGGAAAAAGTAACCAGGGAGTAGGAGAAGGCTCCCTAGTCCAATGGGCTGGGGAAGCCAGAAGTCCCAACTTTATTTGAGCCTTTAAAAAGGACATCATCATCCTGTCAATATCAGAAGGAAGGATGCTCCTGGAGGATTGGAAGGAGATAGAGCTGGAGACCCATGTCGGAACCCTGAGGAGCTTCTCCTGCAGTCTGGGGAAAGGCTTCTTCGAGGAGGGGTAAATGAACTCCACTCTCGGAAGATCCAAGGGAAGGCCCTCAATAACAATAGGACCCGACACAGGTCTCAGATCCAATTGTATTGGAACCGTGGAACCAGAAGGGTCCAAGGGCATAGCTCTCAAATCCCTTGGATTCTGCAGGATTGGATCTGGGGCCAACCTGCTCTGACACGGATCCAAAGGTCTCTGATCCAGAGGCCTTTGATCCGGGAGTCGACTCAAACTTTTGGTTCCAAAGACCTTGGATCCGGGAGTAGACTCTCTAGAGGTACTAGGATCCGAGACCCTCGGATCCAACACTGCTAAGGCTGGAGTCTGATCAAGAGATCTGGAATCCAACAGCCTAGCTTTCTTACCTGAAATCTCCCCGGAGGAGGAGGTAGCCTTTCTTTTGTGGTCAGACAGGCCCAACTTGGTCGAAGGTTCCTTGACCAAAGGACCCCCCCTGAACCATACCTTTTAGGAGCAGTTTATTTTGGCACTCTAGCATGGCCCTGGGGTTGAATGCAGCACAAATGCCACATTCAACCTCCAGGTGACCGGTGTTGAGACAGTAGAGGCACTTCTCGTGCGAGTCATAAACTGGGATCTTCCGAATGCACAAGAAGCACCTCTTAAGCCCTAGGTTTCTCAGACATAATGCCCAAAAAGGAACATGTAACCAAATCTGGAGGGACAAGCAGTGGAGGAGTCAAAAGGGGAAACAGTAGTCCTAAATGCTAAAGTCCATCCCATGCAAAATTAATTGAAAACTAGACTATATAACAAATGGACAAGAAAAATTCCAGAAGAAAATTTCTACACTACCATAATATGAAAAAAAGCGCAAAAAGCCAAACAAACAGGAGGGGGAAAGGAAAATGACAGTTCACTAATGGAATGTTTACAGGAACTCAATATACTAAGCTAATAAAGAGGAAAAAACCCAAAAGGAAGACCTACTGTGAAAAATTTGAAATCCCAGAGGAGCTGAGCAATCTACGTCTGTTAATCGTGACAAACCAGATCTGAGGGGTTAGACGGGCAGCAGAGCATTATGGGAGGGGAGGAGCTTGAGCTAAGCTGTCATCTAAGTTTTTGCCGGCTTGTATCCGATATCGGATCTGAGACCCATGCGTGATGAATGGTGACTAGGATAACATCAGATCCATTTATAAATTGTCTCGACACTGATCGTCCCTTTTTATTATCTTCATAGGAAATAGTTGATCAGAATTGTTGAAGGCTGTTGCCCTTTCAATGTAGTATCTGAACTTCCTGTAGACATCCACAGTACATAAAATTCTCTCTCCCCTTGTTTTGGTTCTGGATAGAAAACTGGGGGATGAGCAGCCTTGGTTCAAGGTAAACTCTGAAACCATTTGAAGCATAAATGAAGGGCTTGTTCTCAGTTACCCTATCCATGAGAGAGATTACATTAGGCTAAATCATCACAGGAGCTTGTAACTCTGATACTCTTTTTGCACAAGTTAGAGCTATGTGTAACACTGTTTTCCAAAATAAGACTTTCAAATCAGCCTCATCAGCTGGTTGAAAAGGAAAAGCCTCAAGTTTCTCCAGTACAAAATTAGAATCCTAAGAAGCAGTCACCTGTTTCTAGGTGGGTTAATATGTAAAAACTCAATTTAAAAACCATTTCACTTAAGGCAGTGCAGAAAGGGAGGGATCCATGTCAGATGAACAGGGATGACAGAGGTGAATCTCAGCAGAAGAGTAAGAAAGTAAGACAGCAAGTAATATCCCACACAAATACTCTCTCTGGAAGAATGACCGGCAGTGTGGGAGAAGCAAAGAATGACAGTAAAACTACCAGCCTACAAAAGTTACCTTTTTGACAGAAAAAACACAGTAAAAGCACTTTAAATCACTATGGCAGCCCCGCAATGGAAAATAAAAAATTTCTCCACTGAAAATAAGAAGTTATGTACCTACCATAACGTTCCATGTTAGTTGTCTTCTCTCGCCTTCTTTCTTGCTTGATGGGTTCGGAGCCGATCCCTCGGCTCCGACTCGGCACTTGCTTTAGCTCGAGAACTCCTTTTACCAGCTCGAGGCAGCCCCATATCCCATGATGCAAGGCAGGAAGTACCCAGATCTCATTTGTTGACAAAAGGGCAATAACACCAAGCATAAACAATACTTCCCAAAGGAAGAAGAAACTTACAAATGGAAAAAGGACCAGGTCTGAATGGTCTTAGCATTATAGTTTCTTATACAAGGTCTGTCCAGGCCAGGGGGAAGGAGGGAGGGTCGCAAGAAAGAAGGCGAGAGAAGACAACTAACATGGAACGTTATGGTAGGTACATAACTTCTTAATGTTAAGTTGTCAATCTCGCCTTCATTCTTGCTTGATGGGACCGCGTCCCTAGCACCTCTATCCTGGGTGGCTCAATGGAACAAACTCTTGAGGACTGTAGAGCCAAAACTAGCTCTGTCCCTGGAGGCCAAGTCCAATTTGTAATGGGAAACAAAAGTGTGAGGAGTGGCCCAAGTGGCCGCTGCACAAATAGTGTCTAAAGGCAGTCTAGCTTGAAAAGCTGTAGAAGTAGCTAAACTCCTAGTTGAATGTGCTTTAGGTTTTGAGCACAGCTGTTTTCCCCTGATCGTATAAATTTCAGTGATGACCGAAGAAAGCCATCTGGACAAAGTCACTTTAGAAACAGGAAGGCCTTTTATTATCCATAGGAAACAAAAAGTTGATCAGATTTTTCTAAATTTTTTGTTCTGTCCAAATAATATCTAAGCTGACGGTGGACGCCAAGATAATGTAGCTTTTGTTCAGCTCTATCTGAATAGTTAGGAAAAATACAGGAGATCAATAGATTGATTCAGATTGTTTTTGAAGCGACCTTAGGTAAAAGGATGGATTAGTTCTCAAAGATACTCTGTCTTTGTGAAAAATCAAATAGGGGTCGAACCGAAAGAGCATGAAGTTCAGACACCCTCCTGGCAGATGTAATAGCCACTAGGAATAAAGTTTTCCAAGAAAGATATTTCAGGGAACAAGAAACAGCTGGCTCGAAGGGGGGAAGAATCAAGGATGTCAGCACTAAATTTAAATCCCACTGAGGAGGAGGAAAAAAATGTCATACTTGGTGTTTGAGGGAGAAGCAAAAGATGCATGAAGGGTTCCCCACCGTGCGAATATGCGTTCCTACTTGACAATTGAGAGACCACTCGTAAGGGGTCAGAATGGTGCGACTGAGCCTGTCCGCCAGGATGCTGGACCGACCGGAATGTCGTTGCTATTAAGCGGTTGGTGGAGGTTGCCCATTCCCAAACTCTCATGGCCTCTCGACAAAGAGGGTAAGACCTTGTTCCCCTTGCTTGTTGATGTACCAGACAACAGACATGTTGTCGATTGAATCATAATGGTTCCCAAGGGAAGAAAGTCCTGAAGTGCTAGCAACGCTAAGAGCACTGCTCTCATCTCTAGAACATTGATATGCAGTAAGGTCTCTGAATCGTCCCACGTGCCTTGGGCGGTCCGGCCCGTAAAGTGCCCCCACCCGAGGCGGGGAGGCGTCCGTGGTCACCGTGGCGAGAGGAGAAGCACAAAATGGGCGGCCTTTGTGGAGATCCGGGGAGTGGAGCCACCACAAGAGGGACCGCTTGCAAGCCTTGCTGATCGCTATGGGATGATGCATGGGGAGAGCAGGTATGACCACTGTACTAAGGCGTCCACTGTAGAATGCATATTGAGCCGGGCCAGAGGAAGAAGTGCTATAGCCGGTGCCATGGACCCTAGATCCCTCAGGACCAACTCCGCTCGAACAGAACTTGAATGCAGAATGGCCGCACCTGTAGCTGCAGATTTAGAACTCTGTCCGTGGTGAGGAAGGCTCGTAAACTCCTTGTGTCTAGCCTGGCCCCTATAAAATCTAAGAGCTGTGTGAGCCAGGTTGGACTTTTTGTATTTATTGTGATGCCCAGAAAGGGAGCAAGATGGAGAAAGGAGTCTGGCCAATAGAAGTAGATGCCTTGTTGGGGTGAAGCCAGTCGTCCAGGTAGGGAAAGACCTGCACCCCTGAAGCCTCAGGTGGGCCGCTACCACTGCTAATACTTTGGTGAACACCCTGGGGGCTGTGGTGAGACCAAAGGGAAGGACCGGAACTGGTAGTGACTGGCTCCCAGCCGAGGCGGAGGAAACCTCCTGGGCGCCTGTCCATCAGGATGTGGTAGTGCAGCGTCCTTGAGGTCTATCGAGCACATCCAGTGATTTTCTCCCAGAAGGGGAAAATAGATTGCAGAGTGACCATTGAATTTTTCTTTGGGGACTACCAGATTCAAGAGAGAGAGGTCTAGGATTGGTCTTAGTTCCCCGTCTTTTGGCACTAAAAGAATCTGGAGTAGAACCCTGATCCGATCTGGTCTGGGAGCGGGCTGGATGGCTCTTTTCTTTAGCAGATGGCCAATTTCTGCCATGACCTCCCGTTGACGGGTGGGGCGTCTGGGAGGACTTCAACTTTGGAAGGTGAAGGAAAGGAATGCGATATCCCCTGGATATGATTTGGAGAACCCAGCGGTCCGATGTTATGGACTCCCATGCAGCTAGGTGCCCAGCGTCCCCGACTGCCTCCAGAGTAGAGCAGTCGGGCAACCCTCAGGGTTGCTGCGGCGGGCCGTTCAGAGAAAGGTTCCCTGGACCCGAAGTTTCTAGGAGCCCCTCTGCCTCTAGGTGGCGTCCTCCCTGTCCTCCTCTGCCACGGAAGGACTGGTTGTCGAGCAGGCTGGGATTGCTGCGACTTCGGAACCACATCTTCTTCTGACCCTTTTGGTTCCTAGAATGGGGCCTCTGGGGTGCAGAGAAGCGGATTCGGCGGCAGACAGCGTCTTCCCGTCCTTTTAAGCTCTGGAGTCCAGCGTCACCATGAGCGGTCTTGCCAAACAGAGCAGAACCATCAAAGGCGTTATAAGCGGCGCTTTGAAGGGCTCAGAAAAATCGCAGTGGAGCCAGGCCTGGCGTCTAGTGACCAGTCCTGTCCCGCAGCTCTGGCGCCTCCGTTCGCGTGGGAGAGTAGCCGCATAGAAGTATTTGTAACTGACCTAAGAGTGGCCATACGGGTGGAGTGCAGAACTCTGTCCTCCTCGAAATGGACTCAGAGATGCAGCGTATTCCTTAAGATCTCGCTGCATCCGAATAACATGTGCCAAATAGTTCAGCGCCTTACGAGAAGGTGGCGAACTGAACATCCGCTTCCCCAAGCGATCCATCATCGAGACTCCTTGCCGGTGGGTGGACTGAGGGACTCTCCTGAGCCAGTTCCCTCTTTGTGGCCGCCGTCAACATGGCATCTACGGAGGCCCTTACTCCAATGGGTCCGGTCGGATGGCGGACTAAGGATCCTATCGGTCTTTTGGGAATTGGCTCCACGGTGTCGGTTCCTTCCACGCCCTGGTGGTAATAAGGTCCACCAGGGGTCGGCAGAGGACACCCAAGAGGTAAACGGGCCCGTTTCAAATGCCTCCAAGAACACGGACTCGTCCGAGGAAGACTTGGGGGCAGACCACCCCTTATCGGAGCATTTCCATGATGTCTCCAAAGGAGACATCCTCGAGGGGTGACCGTGGGGAGCCTTCCCCTTCCTCCAAGTCCGTGTCTTCTGTGAGAGACTCGGGGGAGTCAATGTGCCTCCTTTTGCGTATGCTTGCGAGGACCTCCTCTGGGGGCTGTCAGAGGAGTCCGCATAGCAATTTGCTCCATAGGAGCAACTTGGGGCACAGAAATGGGCTGTCCCAGGGGCGGATGGTGGAAGCCTGGCCCAGTGCAGAGGGGCGGGGCGGAGCGAAACAAGTGCGAGGTCCGGAGACCCTCAACAGAGCCCTCTCCACTACATCAAAAGCGAAGAGAGGACCTCGACCAAAGGATCCGACAATCGGCTCCCCCTCGGATCCGAGAGTGGACCGGAGCAGCGCCAAGCACTCGGATCGAAGGAACAGTACGCTCCGACACAGGCGAGCGCCCGAAGGAGCACTGATCCCTCGGATCGAGCTTCGGATCCAGGCTCCGAGGTCGGGTCCGGCACTTTCGAGGGCAGGGTCGGATCCGGTACCAAGTACTATCGGCGCCGACCCACCCCGGCTCGAAGCTGCTCGGCTCCAGCTGCTCCGAACCCGGATAGCGGGTGGAGAAGGAGCAATAGGCTTAAAAAGGTGTTGAGCTCCCGAGGGGAGGCAAAGCACTCCCATCTGCATCTGGGCCTGGATGAACCTTCTCATCATCTGGTCCAGATCAGCATCAGAAAGGCTATGGGTAGATCTCGGCGAGGCTACCGAGGAGAGCCTGGAGTGCCTCCTCGATAGCCTCGATGGAGTCGGGTCTCCTCCTCCTCAGGACCCGGTGAAAAGCACACAGGGGACGGGCCGAGGAGGAGGAGACCGAACCGACAAGGAGCCGGGAGAAGCCAGCTTGGCTGGCGGGGCGAAACAGAGGTCTCGGCCCGCCGGCAGGTGCTTCTCCCTCCGTCCCAGCAGCATCCCTCCTCTCCAGAAGCGGGAGGTTGAGTCCCAGGAGCAGGAGGGGTGCCACAGGGGAACAACTGTAGCCACAGTAGTCCCGAAGGCGGAGGCGGAGCCGAGTCCGGCGGTAAAGACCCGCCAAGACCAGCTTGGACCTCCGGCTCCCTCAGTGCCCTGGGGTTGAACCCTGCACAAATGGAACAACCAGATGTGAGGTGTTCAACCCCAAGACTAACACACGAGTGTGGCCATCAGCCGGTGAGAGCTTATGGCCACACTCGGAGCATTTTGAAAAAATAGATTTAGGCTGATCAGCCATAATCTATAAACACTAAAGCTACTAAAAGTAACTTAAAACAAAAAGACAGACAGGCCTACACACACACTACGCAACAGCGAGGGGAGGGAATAAAATTACTTAATTTAACTCAAATTAAACTCAAATTAAACTTTTCAGAAAGGGAAACCTAAACTTTCACACAGAATCACTCAAAGAACCAAAAATTTTCTGATTTTACAAGTAATAAAATACCACTTAGCTGAGAGCTATGTACCCAAATCCAGTCACCAGCGCGGCAAACGAGATCTGAGGTCATGAGGGTAGAGCAGGGCATTATGGGTGAGGGGAGGAGCTGAGAGCTTGGATCCATAGCTGGAAAACCATGCCGGTTCGGATCCGATATCGGATCCATAACCCACAGGTTGCAGACAAATGAATATCCTACTTCAGATCATCAGATCCATTTATAAATTGTCTCGACACTGATCGTCCCTTTTTATTATCTTCATAGGAAATAGTTGATCAGAATTGTTGAAGGCTGTTGCCCTTTCAATGTAGTATCTGAACTTCCTGTAGACATCCACAGTACATAAAATTCTCTCTCCCCTTGTTTTGGTTCTGGATAGAAAACTGGGGGATGAGCAGCCTTGGTTCAAGGTAAACTCTGAAACCACTCGAAGCATAAATGAAGGGCTTGTTCTCAGTTACCCTATCCCTGAGAGAGATTACATTAGGCTAAATCATCACAGGAGCTTGTAACTCTGATACTCTTCTTGCACAAGTTAGAGCTATGTGTAACACTGTTTTCCAAAATAAGACTTTCAAATCAGCCTCATCAGCTGGTTGAAAAGGAAAAGCCTCAAGTTTCTCCAGTACAAAATTAGAATCCTAAGAAGCAGTCACCTGTTTCTAGGTGGGTTAATATGTAAAAACTCAATTTAAAAACCATTTCACTTAAGGCAGTGCAGAAAGGGAGGGATCCATGTCAGATGAACAGGGATGACAGAGGTGAATCTCAGCAGAAGAGTAAGAAAGTAAGACAGCAAGTAATATCCCACACAAATACTCTCTCTGGAAGAATGACCGGCAGTGTGGGAGAAGCAAAAAATGACAGTAAAACTACCAGCCTACAAAAGTTACCTTTTTGACAGAAAAAACACAGTAAAAGCACTTAAAATCACTATGGCAGCCCCGCAATGGAAAATAAAAAAATTCTCCACTGAAAATATATTTTTACTTAGTTTGCACTATTTTAAAACTGACAGAAAGACACAAGTGCACTGTTTAAAACAGTCACAGTCTTGAGACAGTCCATTAAATAACTACACTCCTAGCTTTAAAAAAATAGCTTTCTTGAATATGAAAGTAATACATCAACAAAATGTAAGAAAATGAAAGATTTTTTCCCCAAACTAAATTTATCTACCCAAAGAAAACCTGACCATCGATACTCAAAAGCCTCAGAGAAGAATACTCTTCTGTGGCAGTAAAGCTCAGAATTACTTTTTGCTTGTATTTTCCTTTTTGTTTTTAAAAAAAGAACAATTTTTTTCTTACAAAATTTTTTTTGAAAGGCATTTTCCCCAGAGTGAATCCTGATTTACAAACCAATTTTTAATAAACTTTTTTTTTTAGCAATAATCACTAAAAATAGCAGTCCTAGACCTTAGCACTAACATCTGACAGAAAACAAACTTTGCTTTTCAAAAAAGTACAGTTTTGTACCTACCATAAATGTAGATGTTCGAGTGCTAATACAGCTGCAGTAATCACAGATGGGTTCTCTGCCATCAGGCGGGTCCTCGGTCGGCCGAATTCCAAAGCCTAAGTCCGGTGTCGGTTGTTGTCGCTTTCTCTCCTGACGTCAGTGAGGCCGGAGTATATAAGACACAGCCGACGCCATGTTCTTCAGTCTTTCTTGCCCCAGATGTCAGGTGCCCCCAGAAGGAAGGCAATACATAAATTATACCTATATATATATATATATATATATATATATATATATATATATGTATATATGTATATATAGATATATATATGTATATATAGATATATATATATATATATATATATATATATATATATATATATATATATGTATATATATATATATACAATGCAATATAATCCAAAATCAGTAGTTGCAAGCAAATAAACCATAGAAGGATAACCCAGTCAGGTTGTATGAAGAGGGGGTTAGTACCCATGCCTTTACCAAGTGGGGAAGGAGGGAGGGTAACCTGTACTGCAGCTGTATTAGCACTCGAACATCTACATTTATGGTAGATACAAAACTGTACTATGTTCATCGTGCATACAGCTGCAGTAATCACAGATGGGTAGAGTCCCAAAGCTACACACAGGGTGGTAGGTACTAGGTGGAACTGGGATGAGCCAGAATGCCCTGCAACACAGCAGTGGCAAAGCCTGCTCTAGTTTTGGAATATAAAGGCAGGTGGTAGTGTTTTGTGAAGGTATGTACAGAACTCCAAGTGGCTGCCTCCAAAATATCTTTGGTAGGAACTCCTCTGAGGAAGGCTGTAGAGGTAGCTGTGGCCCTGGTGGAGTGGGATTTGATGCCTGTGGGAACAGATTTCCCATGATATGAATAACAAAACCGTATGCAGTGGCCTATCCACTTTGAAATTGTCTGCTTGGTAACTGGCTTCCCTTGGGCCCCTACAGCATAGGACACAAAAGCTGTTCTGATTTCCTGAAGGACTTTGTTCTGTCCAAATAATAACGTAGCTGCCTATGGATGTCTAAGGAGTGTAGCAGCCTTTCCCCTTTGTTTTGAGGATTGGGATAAAAGGTAGGTAAGTGTATGGCTTGGTTTAAAGCTACCCTGGATACCACTTTAGGCATAAATGACGGGTTGTGCAGTGAAGGAAACCCTGTCCTGATGGAAGATGAGGAAGGGCTGCACCGCCATGAGGGCCTGTAGTTCAGAAACCCTACGAGCTGAAGTGATGGCCAGAAGGAAGGCTGTTTTCCAGGACAAATATTGCAAATCTGTTGAGGCAGCTTGTTCAAAAGGAGGCAATGTTAATTTTTCTAGAATGTAATTAAGATCCCAGGCTGGTATTGGTTGTTTCCTTGGTGGTCTTATATTCTTAGCCCCTCTGAGGAACTGTCGTAAGAGTGGGTGAGAAAATAAGGGAGGATCCGTGTTGAATTCTGCAGAAATGGCTGAGGCATGGATTTTTATGGAAGAAAATGAGAGTCCACTGTTCAGCAGCTCAGCTAGATACTGTAATACCGGAGGCAAATTCAGTTTTCTAGGGTCCTGGCCTTTTTTCTCATTCCAAGAGCAAAACAGTTTCCATTTTGCGGAGTAAGCCTTTCTAGTAGATGGCCTTCTGGCCTCCAAAATGACATCCTGCACCTCCTTGGAGAGTAGGGTCTGTTGTGGTGTTAAGGAATTTTCCATGCAGCGAGATTGAGTGTTTTCAGCTGACTGTGAAGAGTTTTGTAGTTGTGCTGAGTCAGCAGAAGAGGCATTAGAGGTAGGGACCAGGGAGGAGTATGTGTTAGGCTTCTCAGGAGCAGGTACCAGTGTTGCCTTGGCCAATCTGGAGCAATCAGTATCATCTTTGGTCTGTCCGCTCTTGTTTTCAGGAGCACCTTAGCCAGTAGAGGCAGAGGTGGGAAAGCGTAAACTGTCCATGCTGTCCAACTGAATGAAAGGGCGTCCACTCTCCAGGCCTTTGGATGAAAGGTCCTCTAACAAAACTTTTCCAATTGATGGTTCCTGTGGGAGGCAAAAAGATCTATGTCTGGCCTCCCCCACGCTTGGATTATCTCTGTAAACACCTGAGGGTGCAACTTCCATTCGTGTGGATCTGTCATATTTCTGCTTAGATTGTCTGCCAGTGTGTTTTCCAATCCTGGCAAGTACTGTGCTTGAAGTTCGATTTGCCATTCCAGAGCCAAGTTCCAAAGAGTCATGGCTAGTCTGCACAAGTGGTATGAATGTGTTCCTCCTTGTTTGTTTATGTACCACATTACTGTGGTGTTGTGGTGTTGTCTGTTCTTATCAGCAATTGTCCTGGATGCAGGAGGTCCTTGAAAGCTGTAATTGCATTTATTACTGCTAGCATTTCTTTTTGATTGATGTGAAGGTGCTTTTCCTTTTGGGACCATTTGCCCTGAATGCACCTGTCTGTCATGTGTGCCCCCCAGGCGTAATCTGAGGCGTCTGTTGTGATGACTTGATTTGCTTGAGGCTTGCAGAATGGAAGACCTGTGTTTGCTTGACATGCTTGGGCCCACCATAGAAATTCCTTTTGCAAACATGGAATTATTGGTATTATTGCTTCCAAACTGTGACTGTGTTGAGACCATAGGTTTTTTAGGTACCATTGAAGTTTCCTCATATGCAACTTTGCACATGGGATTAAAAGAATGCAAGATGCCATGAAGCCCAGAGCCTGCAGGATTTTCCTTGCAGTAAGCCTGGTACATTTTGCTAGTATTTTGAAGTACTGAGTTAGTTGCCCTTGTTTTTCTGGCGTAAGGTAGGCCATCTGGGTGTTTGTGTCCAAGTTGGCACCCAGGAAGGTTATTTTCTGAGATGGTGTTAGCCTGGATTTCTCTTTGTTGATTGTGTATCCCAGAGAATGCAGTAACCGTGTTACATAGGCCAGATGTTCCAGAAGTATGTGCTTGCTGTCCGCTTGGATCAGGCAGTCGTCCAAATAAGGGTAAATTTGTATCCCTTGAAGTCTGCAGTAGGCAATCACTGATGCCAGGCATTTTGTGAATACTCTGGGCAGTAGATAAGCCAAAGGGCAATGCAGAGAATTGATAGTGGATTGAACCTGCAAGAAATCTGAGGTATCTTCTGCAGCTTTGTCTGATTGGGACATGCAGGTATGCCTCCTTGAGGTCCAATGTTACCAGCCAAAACTCCTTGCCCAGCATGGGAAGAAGCTGCTGTAATGTGAGCATCTTGAATTTTGGTACTAGTAAAAATGTGTTTAGGATGGATAAGTCCAAAATGGGTCTCCAGTCGGTTCCTTTCCTTGGTACCAGAAAAAGTCTGGAATAAAACCTTGACCTTGTTCGTGAGTAGGTACCTCTTGAATAGCCCTCATGCCTATGAGCTTTGAAATTTGTAGTTGTGCCTCTGCCCTTTGATTGTGTGGCAGGTTTGGCATGCCTCTCATTTTGGGAGAGTGTGGAATTGAAATTTGTAGCCTCTGTTTATAACGTCCAGGATCCATTTGTCTGGTGTGACAATATGCCAATTTCTTGTAAATAATGCCAGCTTTCCTCCCAAAGGTGCTGCCAGCTGAGACTTGCTTGGCATGGAAATGAGGGAGTCATTGGGTTTGCTTCCTGTATTGTTGTGCACTGTCTTCGCCACCTCTTGGTGCTGGAGTTTGCCATTGTCGGCCTCTATATGATCCTTGTGATTGCCCTCTGCCCCTTGTGCATCTGTATCTACCTCTTTGGGGCTTGTCAGTGGCTGGAAAGGACCAGTTTTTTTGAAGGCCAATTTCTGCTAAAACGTGGTGGTTGCACCTGTAGAAAAGCTTTGACAGTTTGCATAGATTTGGCTTTTTCTTCCTTTTTCCATAATATCTCCTCAGCATTAGTACCAAACAGCACATCCTTTTGTAAAGGAGCATCTAGAAGTTTAGCTTTCACATGATCAGGCAAGCTTTGTTCCCTAAGCCAGGCATGTCTACGAATGACTGATCCTGTAGCAGCAGCTCTACTTGAGGCCTCTAGGGCATCATAGCCACATTGTAAGGTGTTTACCCACTTGCTCTGCACTATGCATCATATCCTGCAACTCCTTCAAATCTGGTTGTTCAGGTTGAGACATTTTATTCCTTAATTGTGATAACAGGAACTGTTGATATTTAAGCATATGAAACTGACAATTTAAGGCCCTCATGGCTAGGGTGGCCGAGGTATATACCTTTTTTCCCCACCTTTCTAAGGATCTTGATTCTCTTTCGGCAGGAAGTGGATTCTTGGCAGTAGAGGCCTTCAATCCCTTGGGGCCTTGAGAAATGGTTTCAGGGTCAGCATTATGGCTTTTGTAGAGAAATTGGTGAGAGTTAGGAACTCTGTAGTACCTATCAGGTTTGACTGGTGCAGGAGGCAGGGAATCCGGGTTAAGGCAAGCCTCTGAATAAACATCATCAAGTATGTCCAAAACAGGAGGTATCGCCAGAGGTCTGTGTTGAGGTAACAAAAGAAATTCCCTAAGTCTTTTCTTTGAATCGGAAAAGTCTTGGCCTTCCCAATGGAAGTGTTCCCTCAAAGTGTGCAAGGTTTCCCCAAAGGAAAAATCCTCAGGAGGAGATACAAAAGGAATGGACTGCTCTGCATCCAAATCTTCAAAAGGGGAGTAAGAGTGTTCCTCTACATCAGAATGTTCTGATAAAATGGAGCCCTCATCAGAAGAGGGAGAATCTTCCTCCACTCTGGGTCTCTAGTCTGGAGGGGGCTGAGAACCCCTGATTAGAGTAATTAAATCCTCAGCCATTTTGAGCATCTGTTTTTTAGGCATGGGGCCTGGAGAAGGACCCTGTGCAACAGGCCTCTTGGGATGCCTGGCTGATTTGGATTTAGTAAAGGCCTTAATAGAAAAGGAAGATGAGTGTCTAAAGACACCATGGGTGGAAGTGGACCTGTCCACATTAGAAGGCTCAACATTCGTAATGGCTTCGGTGGTTGTAGTCTGGGAAAGGGCCGAGGTACCTGCGGTCTCGGGTACAGAGGACACCGCCAAATGAGTGTCGTCGGTAGTCAGGGACTGCAAAGGCGTCTCGCTGAGAACCGGACCACGTGTAGCCGGTTTTGGTGTGGTGTCGGTGGGGACCACGGACCTCACGTGTCGGTCCTTGTCCTTGCGTTTTTTGGACAAAACGGTAGTCGGAGTCTCCGACGACATTTTATAATCAAATTCTTTACCAAAAAAGTGCTGGGCGAACTCTGCCCAACGCTTAATAGTGCGTTTATTGAAAGTAGCCCAAAAGCGACAGCCCGAGACGTCGTGGTCTGGGCCTAAACAAGGTATGCAGAGGGAATGGAAATCCTCATGCGGTATTTGCTTCCCACAAGAAATACAATTATTAACTTTTTCTGACATCGGTCTGAGGCAAGAAAAGTTTCCCCAACGGGGTACTTAGCTTTAATGAAGACTTCGGTTTCCAATTTTTCGTAATTCAGGAGCTGGCCGACCAGCACTTGCGAACTGCTTCTGCTTCGGGCACCGTGCGGCAAAAAAGACTGGAGAACATGGCGTCGGCTCTGTCTTATATACTCCGGCCTCACTGACGTCAGGAGAGAAAGCGACAACAACCGACGCCGGACCTAGACTTTGGAATTCGGCCGACCGAGGACCCGCCTGACGGCAGAGAACCCATCTGTGATTACTGCAGCTGTATGCACGATGAACATCTGGTAAAGTAGACGGTGTTGCCCAATAGGGTACTTATCTTGTCCAGCCTTAGAGAGGTGCTAACAGACTGATCACCTGAAGCCTTCAGGGAAGAGTGCACTTCATCAGCAAGAAAGTTGTGAAGGTTTGGCTCCCTAAACATTGACTTTATGCCACTCTTCTCAAGCTGTTCAGTGGTCAGGGAGAGTGAAAGGTGCCCTTAAGCTTTGAAGCTGGCCAACTGTCATATCCCCGGCAGGATACAACCCATACAGCTAAGGCAACAATGATCGTGATCTAATGATGAATATCTACAAAGCAACACCAAACTATGTTCAAAGCTGGTCTATATATTACTACCCACTCCAATTCAAAGTAAATAGCCAATATCCTTAAAGGCACATAACTTCAACTTATGCCCACCCATTCAGTTACTTTCAACTAGCTTTCAAACCTTTCCCTTCTAAAGATCAAGTTCTATTTAGCCTAACTAAAGCTTAAAAAAAAACCTACTACTTACAAGGATGTTGAGAGTGTATCAGGTTCCTAATTGTTACTGCTAAACATAACCTGGCTCCTTAACCTTTTTTAAGCTCAGCCTCTCCCCCAGGTTACTTATCTATTGTTTGGAAAAATGCCATAGTGATACCACTACATAAGGACAGACCCTGCAATATTACTCTCCTCTGTCTTGCATGTAAAACTATGGAAAACATCATACCCCAAAGCTCATTAATGCAGACACAGGTAAACCCCCCCCCCCCGATTCTTGACCCAAACTATCTGACTTTGTCAAGGATGGTTCCAGTTTCCTTAACCTTACCTTTTTCTAAATAAATAACTGAAGCAGTGGTCATTCTATTCACATTGTATCTCAAACTAGTCAGACTTTTAACCCTCTGGAGTTACTACCAATAAACTCACGCAAATTACTGTAAATCCCTATGCTGCCTCTTGGAAACCTGGCTGATGGAACCTACATATGAAAGTTACAGGAGTTGTCTATGAATATAAACACGTTAAAGATGTCTTGCAGGGCTCAATACTTAACCCCTCTCTTTTTGGTATCTATTTCTGGGATATCTAATCTAATGTTCCAGGTTTGTGTAAATTATGATCTATTACTAGCTTACCTTTCAACTCACACTTATTTAAGCAAGGGCTTGGGTATGCCAACTCTTGGTCTACTAACAAGGTCTTATGCTACACGCTAAAAATAAAGAAATTAAGTACTCACCATAACGTTCCATCTGCAGTGTCCATTTTCATTCATCTTCAACCTACTGGTTCAGATCTAATCCCTTGGATCAGACTTGGCCATTACAATAGCTCGTGGTAACCAAAAAACTCTCGAGCTTCTCCCTTCCCCATAATGCACCCTTCCAAAGTACCTCAGACCTTGTTTGCTAAAAGAAAAAAAATATACAAAGGATCCAGAAAGACTACATTTGGAGCTCATCACAAGCTAAGGGCCCATCTAAGAATACTCGCTTATCTACAAGTTGAAGGTAGGGGTCTGGTGGGTGGGGAGTTGAATGAAAATGGACAACACAGAATTAACATTATGAGTACATAACTTCTTTATCTGGTGTTGTCAAGTATCATTCTATCCTCAACTTATGGGAGAGTCCCAAGCTAACTTAGATCCTGGGTGGACTCAAGGAAGGAGGTTCCTCAGCACAATTGAGCTGAATGATGCTCTATCCCTGGAGACCAGATTCAATTTGTAATGAGTAATAAAGGTATGAGGGGTAGCCCAAGTTGCTACTGCACAAATGCCATCCAGAGGCTCCAGAATGGAGAACAGATGAAGTTGCCATTGCTCTAGCAGAATGAGATGAGCTCGCAAAGATTTTGGCAAGGCCATGCCCAAATGATCATAAATGAAAAATACAACTGGTAAGCCATCTGGAGTTACTTTTCGACTGGTTTATCCAATTTAACACCTGAGAAAGAAAGAAATAATTGGCCAGATTTCCTGACATCTTTGGTTCTATGAAGGTAAAAATGAAATTGCCTGTGAACATCTATTAAATGTAACAAGTGTTCACCTTTGTTCTCAAATTTTGGAAAAAATACTGGCAAGCTGACTGATTATTTGTTTCTGATACAACCTTTGGTAAAAAGGATGGATTAATACAGAGAGATACTCTGTCTTTGTGAAAATCAAGTATGGAAGGTTGGAAGATGAGGCTTGAATTTCCAAAATTCTTCGTCACATTTGGGTTACCTGCTTGCAGTAGCCCTCCGTCAGCCTGATTAACAAAGTCTTGGGCCCTGCTTCAGTTGCTGCCTCTTCTTTCAGGTCGTCAGGGGTATAAAACATGCAGCCAATGCCATTACATCAGTTTTTCTTGCCCCAGATGTCAGGTGCCCCCTAATGGGAAGCAAATAAATCTATAAAAATACAAGGATATACCTCCAACAAAAAATCAAACACACCAAAAAGCTTTTAAGCACAGTAAAGGAGAGTATAGGTATAGCCAAAAAAAATAAGGGGGCCTGGAGGGAGGTTAACCAGGACTGCAACAGTGAATACACTTGAACATCTACATTTATGGTAAGTGTACACAAACGTACTATGTTCATGTTTCACTGTTGCAGTCATCACATTTGGGTAGATTCCCAAAGCTAAAGATGGGAGGAGGAATTTAGATAGCATTAGGACCAGCAATGAGGCCCTGCAAAACTGCAGTGGCAAAGCCAGCTCTGGATTTAGAGAAACTTGGCAGATGGTAATGCTTGGTGAAAGTATGTACAGAACTCTAGGTTGCAGCTTCTAGGAAGTCCCTGGTAGAGACGTCTCTGAGAAAGGCTGTAGAGGTAGATGCAGCCCTGGTTGGGTTGGGTTTGATCCCCTGTGGAATAGGTTTTCCATGGTGCTTATAGCAGAAATGAATGCAATGGCCTATCCATTTAGAAATGGTTTGCTTTGAAATAGTCTTCCCCTCTGCCCCTGCAGCAAATGCCACCAGCAGTTGTTCAGATTCCCTTTGAGGTTTATTCCTGTCCAAGTAGAATCTAAGTTGTCTGTGTACATCTAAGGAGTGCAGTATCCGTTCCCCTTTGTTCTGTGGATTAGGGAAGAAGGTTGGCAGATGAATGGACTGATTAAGGGCCACACTGAATACCACCTTGGGCATGAAAGAGGAATTGGTCCTGAGGGACACCCTGTCTGCATAAAAAATGATGAAAGGCTCCACTGCCATAAGGGCCTGTAATTCAGATACCTTTCTTGCTGAAGTGATTGCTAAAAGGAAAGCTGTTTTCCAAGAAAGGAATTTTAAATCTGCAGTAGCAGCTGGCTCGAAAGGAGGAAGAGCGAGTTTCTCCAATAAAAAGTTAAGGTCCCAGGCTAGAGTTGGAGCTCTCCTGGGTGGTCTTAAATTTTTGGCCCCTCTGAGGAACTGCTTGAGCAGTGGATGAGAGAAGAGGGAAGGTTCTGTGTTATAATGAGCTGAAATGGTCGAGGCATGAATTGTGATGGAGGAGGAGGACAGGCCCTTGTGAAGCATCTCAGTTAAGTATTGCAAAATCTGAGGTAAACTGGGCAATGCTGTGCTCATCCCTTGAGATTGGTTCCAGGTACAGAATCTTTTCCATTTTTCAGCATAAGATTTCCTAGTACTAGGCCTCCTTGCCTCTAAAATGATATACATCACTGGTTTACTGAGGGATGGTAAAGGAGAAATTAGGTAATTAGCCAGGCTGCTAGGTTCAGTGTTTAAAGCTGGGGGTGCAGAATCTGGTTCTCCTGCTGAGCCAACAGGGTAGGAGTCTGAGGCAGGTGCCATGGGGCCAACAGTGACACACTGTGCAAAAGGGGGTACCAGTGTTAGCCTGGCCAGTCTGGTGCAATCAAAATCGTCCTTGGTTTGTCTTGTTTGATCTGTAGTAGTACTTTGGAGAGCAGAGGCAGAGGAGGAAAGGCATAAACTGATAGGTTTTTCCAACTGAAGGACAGAGTATCCACTTTCCAAGCTTGTTTGTGGGGAGTGCTTGTGCAAAATTTGTCCAATTGATAGTTCTGGGGGAGGCAAACCGGTCTAAATCTGGGCTCCCCCATTTGCTTGTCAACATGTTGAAAATCCTTGGTTCCAGTTTCCACTCGTGTGGGTCCATGAGGTTTCTGCTTAGTCCATCTGCCAGTGTATTTAGTTTTCTTGGCAGGAATTGAGCTTGTAGATGCACTTGGCAGCTCAAGGCTGTGTTCCACAATGCCATGGCTAGTTTGCAGAGGGGATAAGAATGTGTACCCCCCTGCTTGTTTATGCATCACATAACAGTGGTGCTGTCCGTCTCTACCATTAATTGTCCTGGAAGAATGTGATCATTGAAGGCTGTCAGAGCATTCTGTACAGCTAACATCTCTTTTTGATTGATATGCAGGTGCATTTGACTTGGGTTCCATTTGCCCTAAATGCACTTCCCTGGCAGGTGCGCTTCCCATGCATGGTCTGATGTGTCTGTTGTTAGGGTTTGGGTGGCAGGGGGTAGTGTGAATGGTAGTCCCTTGTTTTGGTGGCAGGCCTCTGCCCACCAAAGGAACTCTAGGGGTAGGCAAGGTATGATAGGAATCATTGCTTCTAGATCGTGAGAATGTTGACACCATAGGCTTTTCAGATACCATTGTAGTTTCCTCATATGCAGTCTTGCATATGGAATTAGAAGAATGCAGGAGGCCATGAACCCCAAGGCTTGTAGTATTTGCCTTGCAGATAAGCAGGGTTTTTGTGGCCACTTGTTTGAAGTAGGTTGTCAAATGAATTTGTTTCTCTGGTGTGAGGAAAGCCATCTGGGAAGTTGTATTCAAGCTTACTCCCAGGAATATAATTTGTTGACAGGGTACTAAGTGTGATTTCTTTTCATTTATGGTGTACCCCAGACAAGTTAGCACCCTTTGTAAAAATGCCAGATGATTCAAAAGTATGGCCTGGCGTTCTGCTTGAATTAGACAATCATCCAGTTATGGGTATATTTGAATATTTCTTTGCCTGCAAAATGCAATGACTGGAGCTAGGCACTTTGTGAATACCCTGGGCGCAGTAGATAAGTCAAAGGGCAGTGCAGAGAACTGACTGCGCGTGTAGCCTGCTTGGAAGCATAGGTATCTTCTGTAAGATTCCCTGATTGGGATGTGCAAGTATGCTTCCTTTAAATCTAGTGTTGCCAACCAGGCATCTTTGCCTAGAATAGGAAGCAACTGGTGAAGAGTCAGCATCTTGAATTTTGGAATCACCAAAAAGGTGTTTAGAGTAGACAGATCCAGGATAGGACGCCATGAATTGTCCTTTCTGGGTACCAGGAAAAATCTCGAGTAGAAACCTTGTCCCTTTTCCTCTTCTGGTACCAACTGAATAGCCCCTATGCTTAAGAGAGAAAGCACTTGCTTTTGGGCCTCTGCCCACTGATTTGGGGGTAGATCTGGCCACCCACTTGGTGCTGGTAATGTGTGGAAGTGAAATCTGTATCCTTGGGACACTATATTTAAAACCCATTTGTCCTGGGTAATGAGTTCCCAGTTCTTTGCATGAAGAACAATCTTTCGCCCCAAAGGGGCGGTCAGTTGAGCAGTGCTTGTAAGTTTTAAAAAGTCGTCATTGAGACAGTTTACAATAGGGGGGAGATTTATTACTCCCAGATTTGGAAGTGAAGGCCCCCCACTGCATAGTCTTGTGCGTACCCTGGGACTGAAGCCTGGGTGCTCTGCTGGATCTAGGTTTGGACCGAGAAGGTCTGGAAGAGGCAAGAAAGGACCAATTCTTGGAAGGCCAATACCTACTAAACCTTGGAGGTTGTACTTATAAGAAATCTTTAACAGTTTGCATAGATTTAGCTTTTTCCTCCATCTTTTTAAGAACTTCTTCTGCCTTGTTGCCAAACAGGCAGTCCTAATTTAAGGGAGCATCCAGTAATTTTGCTTTAACATGATCTGGCAAGGATTGCTCCTTAAGCCAAGCATGCCTTCTAAGTACAGACCCAGTTTTACAGCAGCCCTGCCAGATGCCTCTAGTGAATCAAAACCACATTGCAAAGTATGTCTTTTAACCTGTTCAGCAGAATGCATTAAATTCTGTAAATCCTTATTTTCAGCACAATCAGGAATCAACATCAATTTTGGTTTAAGCAATCCAATAACATGCTGCTGATACTTTAACATATGAAGCTGGAAATTTAAGGCCCTAATGGCCAAAGTTGCAGAAGTGTATACCTTCTTACCCCATCTATCCAGCACTATGGAGTCTCTACTAGAGGGGGTAGGATTTTTGGCAGTAGTAGCTTTAATGCCCTTGGGTCCCTGTGAAATGGTCTCAGGCTCCGCAGTAGGAATTTTGAAAAGGAACTTGTGAGAGTCAGGGACTCTAATATCTATCAGGTTTTCTGGGAGTAGGAGGTAGAGAGTCAGGGGCCAAGCTAGATTCCGAAAAGACATCAACAATGTCTAGTACAGGAGGCATGGCTAAAGGCCTGTGCTGGGGCAGGAGCAAGAAATCCCTAAGCCTATTTTAAGAATCAGAGAAATCCTGACTTTCCCAATGAAAATGCTCCCCGATGGTATGCAAGGTTTCACCAAAAGAGAAATCCTCGTTTGGGGGGGGTGTGTGCAGAGGGAATAGAGTCCTCAGCATCAGAATCCTCATAGGTAGATAAAGGTAAATCCTGGTCATCAGAGGAAACAGAAAATTCAGAATCCTGATCAGAAGTATCAAAAGCAAACTCAGTCCTAGGTCTCTTAGAGGGCGAAGGTTGGCTTCCCCTGATTAAAGTAATAAGGTCTTCAGCCATTCTTATCATTTGATTTTTAGGCATAGAGGCCTGACCATGCAGTCTGGGCGTCAGTTTTCTAGACATGGTTAGAGTTTTAGGCCTTGAAGAAGATGGCATTGGTTTAATGTGCAAGTCAGTAGGCCTGAAAACCCTTAGAAGCCGGTGCCTGCACAGCGGCTCCGGACCCATCCGAGGTAGACATCTACAGAGGTTACACAGTTGAAGCATCTCGCGGCATACTGGACTCCGAATGGGTCTCAGTAGAGGCCTACGAATCTGAAGTAGTGGGTATCAGGGGCTGCGAAAGCACCTCACTGAGTACCGGCGAACTGTCGACTGGCTTAGGAGAAGCGTCATCGGCAGCTTTGGACCTAGATGGCCTGTCTCTGTCTATCTTTGCGTTTTTTTGAAATGTCGGTAGTTGGATGGCTTACTGAAGACATATCAGGATAATTGAACAGAACATCAAAGTATTTAGAAGCGAAAATATACCGACAACGGATAGCTCGCGGTTTAAATAAGGCACAAAACCGACAGCGAGGTGCATCATGGTCAGGGCCTAGGCAAGGAATACAGTACAAACGATTCTTTGAGATATTTGCTTTCCACAAGAAATGTAATTATTTACTTTTACTGACATCGGTTTAGAGCAAGAAAAAGTTTCCCTAAGAGGGTACTTAGCTTTTAGTTGAAGACTTCGGTTCTGAAACTCGAAAACGAAAATTTCAGGAGTCGGCCGACCAGCACTTGCGAACTGCTTCTGCTTCAAGCACCGCACAGCAAGAAAGACTAATGTAATGGCATCGGCTGCATGTTTTATCCCCCTGACAACCTGACGTCACGGAAGAAGAGACAGAAAATCGACGCAGGACCCAAGACTTTGTTAATCAGGCCGACTGAGGACTACTGCAAGCAGATAGCCAAAATGTGATGACTGCAACAATGAAAAATGAAGAACATCTGTACTATGTTCTTCGTGTTTCACTGTTGCAGTCATCACACTTGGGTAGATTCCCAAAGCTGAAGAAGGGTGGAGGCAGTCAAGAAGAGTTAGGGCTGGCTAGAATACCTTGCAGGACTGCTGTTGCAAAACCTGCCCTGGATTTGGAAAATATAGTCAGGTGGTAATGCTTGGTGAATCTGTGTACAGAA
Source organism: Protopterus annectens (assembly GCF_019279795.1). NCBI lineage: Eukaryota > Metazoa > Chordata > Ceratodontiformes > Protopteridae > Protopterus > Protopterus annectens. Next base: position 306,338,129 of record NC_056747.1, on the reverse strand, counting down.
CTCCAAGTAGCAGCTTCCAGGATGTCCCTGGTAGGGACTCCCCTGAGAAATGCTGTACAGGTTGATGTTACCCTAGTGGAATGTGTTCTGACCCCCTGAGGGGTTGGTTTCCCATGGTCCTTGTAGCAGAAATGGATGCAATGTGCTATCCATTTGGAAACTGTTTGCTTTGCAATAGCCTTGCCCTCTGCCCTTGTTGCAAAGCTGACTAGTAACTGGTCAAATTTTCTGAAGGGCTTAGTCCTATCAAGGTAGAATCTGAGCTGTCTGTGCACGTCCAAGGAGTGTAGGATCCTTTCCCCTTTATTTTGAGGATTAGGGAAGAAGGAAGGCAAATGGATAGATTGGTTGAAACCCACACTGGACACCACTTTAGGCATAAAGGAAGGGTTAGTCCTGAGGGAAACCCTATCAGCATCGAAAATAATGAAGAGTTCCGCAGCCGTTAGTGCTTGTAGCTCAGACACTCTTCTACCTGAAGTGATGGCCAGAAGCAAGGCTGTTTTCCAAGAGAGGAATTTTGACTCTGCTGACGCTGCAGGCTCAAAGGAGGGTAGCATGAGCTTTTCCAGTACAAAGTTAAGGTCTCAAGCAGGGGTGGGTGCTCCCCTTGGGGGCCTTAAGTTGTTTGCCCCTCTCAGGAACTGTTTGATAAGAGGGTGAGAGAAGAGAGGTGGCTCAGTGTTGTAATAAGCCAAAACGGCAGAGGCGTGGATCTTAACGGAGGGGAAAGGATAGGCCTTTGTGGAGTATGTCTGCTAAGTAATCCAGGATTAGAGGCAAGGAGGGCAGAGTTATGTCCTCTCCTTTAGATTGAATCCAGGTCAGTACCTTTTCCACTTTTCAGCATATGATTTCCTTGTACTAGGTCTTCTGGCTTCAAGAATGATGTCCAGCATTTGCTTGCTTAGGCTGGTTACTGGGGGGAGAATTCAAGGAATAAGCCAGGCTGCAAGATTTAGGGTTTGCAATTGGGGATGCAAGATATGTCCCCCCTGCTGACAGAGCAGGGTTGGGTTCTGGTGTAGGTGCCAAGGTGGCACTGGTGACAAGCCTCACAGGAGTGGGTACTAGTGCTGGTGTGGCAAGTCCGGGGCAATCAGAATTGTCCTTGGTCTGTCCCATCTTATCCTGAGCAATACTCGAGAGAAGGTGCAGAGGGGGAAAGGCATAGATTGAGAGATTTACCCACTGGAAGGATAGGGCACCCAGTTTCCAGGCCCTGCTGTGAGGTGTCCTGGTACATAATTTGCTGAGTTGGTGATTGCAAGGGGAGGCAAAGAGATCCACCTCTGGGGTCCCCCCATTTCTGAATCCGAAGGTTGAAGGTGCTGGGCTCTAGTTGCCACTCGTGTGAGTCTAGGAGATTTCTGCTTAAGTCTGCCAGTGAGTTTTGTTTGCCTGGCAGGAATTGGGCTTGCAGATGGACCTGCATGTCCAAGGCCGTATTCCACAGGAACATGGCTAGCCTGCAGAGTGGGTAAGAGTGGGTTACCCCCTGCTTGTTGATGTAACACGTAACTGTGGTGTTGTCTGTTTTTATAAGCAGGTGTACTGGTGACAGTAGGGATCTGAAAGCTGTCAGACCGTGCTGCACAGCTAGCATCGCTTTTTCGTTGATGTGCAGATGAATTTGACTTGGGCTCCAGTGGCCCTGAATGCACTTGCCGTCCATGTGTGCCCCCCAGGCATAGTCTGATGCCTCTGTGGTTAGGGTCTGGGTGACATGGGGTTGAGTAAAGGGCAGTCCCTTTTTGTGCTTGCATGCTGCTGCCCACCAAAAAAACTCTCTCCTTAGACAGGGTATTATAGGAATGACTGTTTCCAGTTCCTGAGAATGTTGGCGCCAAAGACTTTTTAAGTACCATTGAAGTTTCCTCATATGCAGTCTGGCACATGGAATTAGTAGGATGCACGAGGCCATGAACCATAGGGCCTGCAGGATTTTCCCTGCGGATAGCTGGGTTCTCGTAGCCATTTGAGTAAAACAGTCTGTCAGATAGGCTTGTTATTCTGGAGTGAGGAATGCCATATGGGATACTGTGCCCAAGCTTGCTCCCAGGAATACAATTTTTTTGCATGCTTTCCACCTAGAGGCACAAGCAGTTGGACAGAGGTGGGGAGTGGAGTTGAGAAGTTATTGGGAATTCTTTTATGTAAGGGGGTGGGTTTAGTATTCCCTGCTTTAGAGGTGGGGACACTCCATTGCTTAAATCTCTGCATACCCTGACGCTGTTAGTCTGGGGGGGGGGGGTCTGTTTCCCCTGGGTCTAGTTTGAGATGACCTTGAGGGGGCTGGAAAGGACCAATGCTTTGAGGGCAATGCCTACTGAATCTAGGAGGCTGTACTTGCAAGAATTCTTTGGCTGTCTGCATAGATTTAGCTTTTTCTTCCATCTTTTTAAGAACCTCTTCTGCTTTGATGCCAAACAGATTGCCCTTGTTTAAAGGAGCATCTAATAACTTTGATTTGACATGATCTGGCAAGGGTGTGCTCCTTAAGCCAAGCATGCCTTCTCGCTACAGAACCAGTGACTGCTGCCCTGCAAGATACTTCTAGGGCATCAAAGCCACAGTGCAATGTATGCTTGCTGACTTGGCTTGCAGAATGCATAAGCTCTTGCAAATCTTTATTTTCTGCAGTCTGCAAAGATAACCATTTTTTGCTTAATAAAGTTCCATAATATGTTGTTGGTACTTCAGCATGTGAAACTGACAATTCAAAGCCCTAATGGCAAGAGTTGTAGAGGTATATACTTTCTTACCCCATCTGTCCAAAGCTCTGGAATCCCTGTCCGAAGGGCTGGGATTCTTAGTTGCAGGTGCCTTGATACCTTTAGGCCCCTGGGAAATGATTTCTGGGTCAGCAGTAGGATTTTTGATAAGATTCTTGAAAGGTAAGACACCTTTGATCATTATAAGTAAAAAAAACTAAGAGCTCTCATAAAATCATCCAAGGCAAATTTTGAGAGAAAATCGCCAAGGACTCTAAAGACAATCATAAGGCCTTCTTTAGCTATGTTAGAAACCTAGGAGGAAACTCCCAGATATGCTCAGAATTAGTTCAAAATGATGTGAAAATTACTGAACCTACACACATTGCTAACATACTGGCTGACAGGTTCAGTGCAAACTTCTCCCCCAAAAGGAGAGATCTATTCCAGAGGATTGTAGCCCCCAAACATCTCCAAGCCCAGGTGAGAACTGCCCTCACTAAGGCAAAAACACAGCATCCATGGGACGGATGATGTCCCCTGTGTGCTTCATGAACTCAACGAGGAATTAAACCCACAGTTAGGACAGCTGTTTAATCTTAGCCTCACCTCAGGATACGCACTCCAAGGAGTGGCGCACGGCGACTGTGGTCCCACTTCATAAGGCGGTGCCTCCACAGACCCTGGAAATTACCGCCCCATTAGCTTGACAAGCCTTATCTGCAAAGCCATGGAGAGGATCATAATGGAACTCATAAATAAAGACATAGGAACTTGCAGACTTTGGATCCAACCCAGTTTGGCTTTGTCAAAGGCAGATCCTGCCTCTTAAACTTGGTTGACTTTTTCGAGACAGTCACCAAGGCCATTGATGAGGGAAAGGCAGTCCATACAGCCTACCTCGACCTGGCAAAGGCCTTCGACACAATACCCCACTCAGGTATCATCGAAAAACTCATCAGCTCGAGTGTAAACCCATACATCACAAGATGGGTTGCAAACTGGCTAAGTGACAGAACCCACAGGGTCAGAGTTGGTGGAGCCATGTCAGACTCAAAGCCTGTCACAAGTGGTGTCCCACAGGGCTCAGTCCTGGGTCCACTCTTGTTCGGCATCTACTTTTCTGAAGTACAAGCAAACACAGGAGGGTTATGGCTGACAAAGTTTGCAGATGACTGCAAACTGGGCGCCATAGTCGAAAACACATCTGACACAGATATCCTCCAGAAGGGCCTCACAGAAACGGATAACTGGTGCCAGAGCCATGGCCTGAAGTTAAACGCCAAAAATGCATAGTCATACCCTTTTGGAAAAACAAGGTTACCCCTAGCTACCATATAGGTGGCAATCCACTGAGCACAGAAAAAGTCATCAGGGATCTGGGGACCCAAGTTGACAGTAGCCTTCGTTTGACACTCATGTTGCTAAAGTAGTTAGGAAAACCTTCTATATCGCCCACCTGATCATGAAGGGATTCACATCTAGATCAAGGGAGGTCATCGTCCCCTGTACTCATCACTCATTAGACCTATGATTGAGTACAATGCCCGTTCGAATGTATCTGACCAGACACCTGCTGCAGCTTGAAAGGCCCCAAAAGTTCCTCACCAAAAGGATAAAGGGTCTCAAAAATATGTCTTATGCTGCCCGACTGAAAGAACTCCAGCTCTATTCAGTCTCATACCGCTTGCTCAGAGGTGACCTGTGCCTGACATATAAGGCCATGTCAAACCCAGATTTGATGAATATGCTTCACCACAAAAATCTAGATCCCTCAGAACCACAAGGCGGAGACTTAAACCTTGACACGGTTATAAATAGAACGTGCTGGAGGGACAGATTCATCACCCAGAGACTCCCTATGCTGTGGAACAAAATCCCGGTACATGTGAGGCAGAGCACCTCGCTGGCCTTGTTCAAGAGGAATCTTGACCAATGGATGGGAGATCGCAGATATACCCCCCAGGGATTACTTCAGTGTCACTGCTTGACAGAGGCACAGAAAAATGATAGGCATAGTTTTTATTCAAACTAAAGGGGTGGCGAAAGCCACATAACTATGGGCTAGGCTTATAAATGCCCTTGGGCAGATAGCCTAGTATGAACCTATGATAAGAAATTTGAGAGAGTCCGGTACTCTGTAGTACCTGTCTGGTTTCCTAGGGGCAGGGGGTGAAGTATCAGGAGTAAAACTGGATTCCATAAAGACATGATCAACAACTTCCAGGATTGGTGGTATTGCTATAGGCCTGTGTTGTGGCTAATCTAGAAATTCTGAGTCTCTTTTGGGACTGAGGATAGTCTTGGCATTCCCAGTGGAAATGCTCTCAAAGTATGTAAGGATTCACCAAAAGAAAAATCCTTTGTAGGAGAGGCAGAGGGAATGGATTCCTCTGCATCTGAATCCTCATAAGCAGATAAGGGCATGTCTTTATAATCGATACCTCGAGTCGTCAGACTCTGTTGTGTTGAAGCTGCTGGGGACTGGTCTCTTTTTCTCTCATCAGGGGAAGGCCGACTTCCCCTAATCAGCATAATAAGGTCTTCTGACATTTTAAGCATTTTATTTTGTGGCAAGGGAGCAGGTGCACGCGCTTTGGTCGTCTGTTTTCTAGGCGTAGCGCGTACTCTTGGCCTTAGAAACTCAGTAGTTTTAGACAGCAGTGAAGATAGTTGGTTTGTGTGTATCGGTAGTACGAAGAACTTCCTCGGAAGCCGGTGCCTGCTCAGCAGCTTCGGACCCATCCAAGGTAGATTTATCCGCAGGTTCCATAATCAAAGAGGAGACTCGCAGCATAACGGACTCCGAACGGGTCTCTGTAGAGGCCTGCAAATCCACTGAAGCGGGTATCAGGGGCTGCGAAAACACCTCACTGAGTACCAGCGAACTGGCGACTAGCTTAACAGAAGCATTCTCGGCAGCTTTGAACCTGTGCGGTCTGTCTTTATCCTTACGTTCTTTCGGAATATCGGTAGTCGGATGGCTTACCACAGCCATTTCAGAATACAGAGATCGAGAAAGAACAGTTGTGTACCTACCATAAATGTAGATGTTAAGAGTGTATTCACTGTTGCAGTCATTACACTTGGGGTTATCCTGCTGGCAGGCTACCCACAGTCGGCCTGAATTCCAAAGTTCTGGTGCGGCATCGGTTGCTGTCGCCTCCTCCCTGACGTCAGTGCGCCAGGGGTATAAAGGATGCAGCAGATGCCATTTTCTTCAGTTTTTCTTGCCCCAGATATCAGGTGCCCCCAAAAAGGTAGGCTGTAAAAAATTATGATCATAAAAAAGCATGCACATAACCTTCATCTGCAAGCAAATACACCACATAGGTAGTACAGAATAGATAGGTACAGATAAGTCCCAGCCAAGAAAAAGGGGGATGGTGGGAGGGTAACCTGGACTGCAACAGTGAATACACTCGAACATCTACATTTATGGTAGGTACACAACTGTACTATGTTCATGTTTCACTGTTGCAGTCATTACACTTGGGTTGAATCCCAAAGCTGAGGTTGGGCGGCTGGGCCTAAATAGATTTTAGAGTGGCTATGAGGCCCTGCAGAACTGCAGTGGCAAAGCCTGCTCTGGATTTAGAGTTGAGAGGTAAATGGTAGTGCTTTATAAAAGTGTGCACTGAAGTCCATGTTGCAGCCTTCAAAATATCCTTGGTTGGTACTCCTCTGAGGTAGGCTGCTGAAGTGGCTGCTGCTCTGTTAGAATGTGGCCTAATGCCCTTGGGCACTGATTTGCCATGTTGTGAATAGCAGAAACAAATACAGTGGCCTATCCATTTTGAAATAGGATACTTTGAAATGGCTTTTCCTTGGGAACTTGCAGCATATGCCACTAAGAGTTGCTCAGTCTTTCTGAAGGCTTTAGTCTTGTCCAAGTAAAAGCGTAGCTGTCTGTGTATGTCCAAAGTATGCAGAAGTCTCTCCCCCTTATTCTGTGGGTTTGGATAAAAGGTAGGCAAATGTATGGTTTGGTTAAGAGCCACGCTGGACACTACGTTAGGCATAAATGTCGGGTTTGTCCTTAGAGAAACCCTGTCCTGATGGAAAATAATAAGAAGTTATGTTCTTACCATAACGTTCCATGTTAGTTGTCTTCTCGCCTTCTTTCTTGCTGGATGGGTTCGGAGCCGATCCTTGCCTCCGACTCGGCCTATACTATAGCTCGAGAGCTATTTTTACTGGCTCGAGGCAGCCCTATAACCCACAATACCATGCGCTAGCTCCCCAGATCTCATTTGGAAGCTAAGACATAGTATAAATATATATTATAATCCTCATTTGCAAGTACGGAATCCCTGCTAGTAACACTAAGGATACGGGGAAACCGTAACATGTTGTATCTCCAGAAATGGAAGGACTCAGAGACCTCAAGTCTGTCCAGGCTAGGGGGCAGGAGGGAGGGATGCAAGAAAGAAGGCGAGAAGACAATTAACATGGAACGTTATGGTAAGAACATAACTTCTTAATGTTAAGTTGTCATTCTCGCCTTCATTCTTGCTGGATGGGACAGCGTCCCTAGCACCTTAGTCCTGGGTGGCTCAATGGAACAGACTCCTGAGTACAGTGGAACCAAAGTCAGCTCTATTTCTGGAGGCTATATCAAGTTTGTAATGGGCAATAAAGGCATGTTGGGAAGCCCATGTAGCTGCTGCACATATGGCATCTAATGGTAACCTTGCTTGAAAGGCCATTGATGTTGATAGTGCCCGGGTTGAATGAGCCTTAGGCCTAGAAGGAAGTTGTCTGTCTCAACTCATAGACAAAGGTAATAATAGATGTCAACCATCTGGAAAGAGTAACCTTTGATACTGGAAGCCCTTTCTTTCCTGCAGCATGAGAGAGAAAGAGCTGGTCTGACTTTCTGAGTTGTTTTGTCCTGTCTAGATAATACCGTAGTTGGCGATGAGCATCCAATGAATTTAATTTCTGTTCAGCCCTGTTGGAATAGTCTGGGAAGAAGACAGGCAAGTCAATGGAGTGGTTTAGATTTACTTCAGAGGACACTTTCGGTAGGAAGGAAGGGTTTGTTCTGAGAGTTACCCTGTCTTTGTGAAAGACCAAATAAGGGGGACGGACAGACAAGGCTTGAAGTTCCGATACCCTTCTGGCAGATGTTATGGCTACTAAAAATTAGAAGTTATGTACTCACCATAACGTTCCATCTGAGTAGGTGTATTCATTTGTCTGCAACCTGTGGGTTATGGATCCGATATCGGATCCGAACCGGCATGGTTTTCCAGCTATGGATCCAAGCTCTCAGCTCCTCCCCTCACCCATAATGCCCTGCTCTACCCTCATGACCTCAGATCGAGTTTGCCAAAGCAAGAATACCCTAAAAAGGGTAACAAAGAATATGCAGGAAACTGAAAGGCCAGGGGATAGGAGGCGGGATGGTTGCAGACAAATGAATACACCTACTCAGATGGAGCGTTATGGTGAGTACATAACTTCTAAATCTGAAGTAGGATATTCATTTGTCTGCAACCTGTGGGACAGAGTCCCCAGCTACCTGAATCTTGGGCCATCATGGAAGGATATTCCGAGCACCGCTGAGCCAAAGGATGCTCTACCCTAGATGCAAGATCCAACTTATAGTGGGAAATAAATGTATGAGATGAAGCCCACGTGGCTGCTGCACAAATATCATCTAGAGGAATCCTAGCCTTGAAGGCTGCCGAGGTAGATACTGACCGGGTTGAATGGGCATGAACACTCCCCGGTGCGGGCCTTCCTGACGCTTGATAAGCCAATAAAATGCACTGTGAAATCCAGCGGACAGAGAAACTTTAGAAATTGGCTTGCCCAAATTGAATTTTGCAAAGGAAATAAACAGCTGGTCGGATTGCCTATGACCAGCTGTCCTGTTGAGATAAAATCTAAGTTGCCTGTGAACATCTAGTGAATGTAGCTTATATTCACCTTTGTTTTCATATTTAGGAAGAAAACAGGAGGTTAATGGATTGATTGATGTTTGCTTCAGAAGCGATTTTAGGAAGGAAGGACGGATTGGTCCTGAGGGAGACACGGTCCGGATGAAATACCAAGTAAGGAGGTTTAGCTGATAAAGCTTGAAGTTCAGAAACTCTCTTGGCTGATGTAATGGCTACCAAAAGGCTGTCTTGTAGGACAAGAACTTAAGATCCACCGTAGCAGCTGGCTCGAAAGGGGAGCGGTCAAGGCCTGTAGGACCAAAGAAAGGTCCCAAGGAGGAACAGCTTGTTTTATAGGGGCCTGAGAAGAAAAGTACCTTTAAGAAATGTTTTACACAATTTGGCTGACATAAGAGGATTAGAATCTTGACCAATGTGATAGTGAGAAATTGCCGCCAGTTGAACTTTGACTGTGGAACTGCTGGCACCATCATTAAAGAGAGAGGTTAGAAAATCAAGCACTACAGGGAGAGGAACCGTGAAGGGATTCAGGCCTTGCCGCTCCGCCACACAGAGAAACGTTTCCATTTGCTTGTAAACCTTTCTAGTGGATGGTTTATGAGCCGCCACCAAAATAGCCTTTACCGTGAAGAAATACCGAGTCCTTATCAAGAGTGGAACTGGAGCAGCCAAGCGGTCAGCTTCAGGTTGTCCAGGTTCGGAGGAGGAATGCAGGATGGATGGGATATCAGATCCGGGATGGGATCTAGAATCCAAGGAGGATTCACCGAGTGAGACCTTAGGAAGGGGAACCAGATCTGTCGAGGCCAGAATGGAGCAATGAGAATCATTCTGCAACCCACCCGAGAGGCTTTCTGAAGAACTTGCAGCATCAGAGGCAAGGGTGGATAGGCATACAGAAGACCGGGTGGCCAAGCATGCACCAGAGCGTCTCTTGGGATACCCCCGGGAGGAGGTATTAGAGCGAAAAAACTGTCGCACTTGGTGTTTGAGGGAGAAGCAAAAAGATCGCAAGAAGGGGTTCCCCACCGTGCGAATATGCGTTCCGCTACTTGACAATTGAGAGACCACTCGTAAGGGGTCAGAATGGTGCGACTGAACTTGTCCGCTAGGATGTTGGACCGACCCGGAATGTGCGTTGCTAAGAGAAAGCGATTGGTGGAGATTGCCCATTCCCAAACTCTCATGGCCTCCCGACAAAGAGGATAAGACCTTGTTCCCCCTTGCTTGTTGATGTACCAGACAACAGACATGTTGTCCGATTGAATCGCAATTGTTCCCAAGGGAAGAAAGTCCTGAAGTGCTAGCAACGCTAAGAGCACTGCTCTCATCTCTAGAACATTGATATGCAGTAAGGTCTCTGAATCGTTCCACGTGCCTTGGACTGTCCGGGCAAAGTGCCCCCACCCGAGGCGGGAGGCGTCCGTGGTCACCGTGGCGAGAGGGGGAGAAGCACAAAATGGGCGACCCTCGTGGAGATCCGGGGAATGGAGCCACCACAAGAGGGACCGCTTGCAAGCCTTGCTGATCGCTATGGGATGATGCATGGGGAGAGCAAGGTATGACCACTGTACTAAGAGCGTCCACTGCAGAATGCATATTGAGCCTGGCAAGAGGAAGAAGTGCTATAGCAAGCCATGGACCCTAGAGCCCTCAGGACCAACTCCGCTGGAACAGAACTTGAATGGAGAATGGCCGCACCTGGAGCTGCAGATTTAGAACTCTGTCCGCAGTGAGGAAGGCTCGTAAACTCCTTGTGTCTAGTCTGGCCCCTATGAAATCTAAGAGCTGTGTGGGCCAGGTTGGACTTTTGTATTTATTGTGATGCCTAGAAATGGAGCAAGATGGTGAAAGGATTCTCGCCAAGAGAAGTAGATGCCTTGTTGGGGCGGTAAGGAGCCAGTCGTCCAGGTAGGGAAAGACCTGCACCCCCTGAAGCCTCAGGTGGGCCGCTACCACTGCTAGTACTTTGGTGAACACCCTGGGGGCTGTGGTGAGACCAAAGGGAAGGACCCGGAACTGGTAGTGACTGGCTCCCAGCCGGAAGCGGAGAAACCTCCTGGAGCGCCTGTCCATCAGGATGTGGTAGTACGCGTCCTTGAGATCTATCGAGCACATCCAGTGATTTTCTCCCAGAAGGGGGAGATTCTATTTTTAAACAAGAAAGAGTTCACTTAGCTGAGAGCTATGTACCCACATCCAGTTACCAGCGCGGCAAACAAGATCTGGGGTCATGAGGGTAGAGCAGGGCATTATGGGTGAGGGGAGGAGCTGAGAGCTTGGATCCATAGCTGGAAAACCATGCCGGTTCGGATCCGATATCGGATCCATAACCCACAGGTTGCAGACAAATGAATATCCTACTTCAGATCGCAGTTTTCCAAGAAAGAAGCTTGAGGGAGCAAGAAGCTGCAGGTTCAAAAGGAGGAAGAATCAATGAGGTTAGAACTAAATTCAAATCCCATTGTGGGGGCGGATCCTTAACTGGAGGTCTAAGCAAAAAGATGCCCTTGAGAAAGGCTTTACAGAGTTTGTGGGACATAATATTTGCTTCTGAGAGCCCCACATAAAAATTAGCAATGGCCGCTAATTGTACCCTGATAGTTGGCTGACGATGACCCTGAATGAAAGAGTTCCGCCAGAAAGTCTAGAACCTTATGAATGGGTGCATGGAAAGGAACTAAGGACCTAGCTTGTGCCCAGAGCGAAAAATGCTTCCATTTACTCGCATACGTCTTCCTAGTACTGGACTTATGGGAAGCCAGAATGATGATATGAACAGGAGGAGAAATAAGGGGAAGCCTGGCTATGGCTGGAAGTGGAGCAACCAAGCTGTGAGGTTGAGGGAATGAAGAGACTGATGCAGCTTGCCCGTGAGATGGGTCAACAGATGCGGAAGGGGGTCCAGATGCCAAGGCTGTTCCAGTAGGTAACTGTGCAGGAACGGAAACCATACGTGTCGAGGCCAAAGCGGAGCAATGAGGATCATTTTGGATCTCAATGCGGTTGCTTTCTGAATTAATTGTGGGATCAATGGTAAGGGAGGAAAGGCATATAGAAGACCCCGGGGCCAATCGTGAACAAGAGCGTCTCTGGGGGGATGGCCTGGTAGAGGAAAGAGTGTGAAGAAGTCGAGGCACTTGCTGTTTTGAGGAGTTGCAAAAAGATTGCAGCAAGGTTGGCCCCACTTCTGAAACATTCTGTCTGCTACCGCTTGATTTAGAGACCACTCGTGAGGCATGAGGATAGTTCTGCTCAATCTGTCCGCTATGACGTTGGACTTCCCAGGGATGTGCGTTGCTATCAGAAACCGTTGAGAGGAAATCGCCCATTGCCAAAGTCTGAGTGCTTCTCGACATAGGGGTTAGGACTTTGTTCCGCCCTGCTAGTTTATGTACCACACCACAGACATATTGTCCGTTTGAATTGCTATCGTGCCTGTGGGAAGAGAGCTCTGAAGGGCTTGCAACGTTAAAAGCACCGCCCTCATCTCCAGGACATTTATATGCAGGTGGCGTTCTAATTGTTGCCATGTGCCCTGGACCGTCCTGCCCTGATAATGCCCCCCCCCCCCGATCAGGGAGGCATCCGTTGTCACCGTGGCAACGGGGGGGGGGGCAAAGGGTCTGCCCTGAAAAAGCTGAGGGGAAACCATCCACCAGGAGAGATGATTCTTGCATGATGGGGTTATCAAGATGTTGTGAGTCATTGGGAGCTGTTGAAAGGACCACTGAGAAAACAGCATCCACTGGAGGAGCCTCATGTGGAAGCGGGCTAATGGGAGTAGAAGAATCGCCGCTGCCATGAGGCCTAACGCTTTCAATACTAGCTTGACTTGAACTCTGTTGGGCTGAAACAGGGACTGAACATTCCGCCTTATGTCTGCCACTCTCTGAGGTGGTAATGTTGCAGACATTTCTGTGGTGTTTAATACGGCGCCTATAAAGTTTATACATTGACAAGGAGGATTTTGCAAAATTTATCGCAATACCTAGATTGTTGCAAAGTTGAATAGTGTAATCCCTGGCCATTATAAGATGCTGCTTGGTGGTAGCGGAAATGAGCCAGTCGTCTAGATATGGAAACACCTGGAATCCTTTTTGTCTCAGGTGAGCCATGACCACTGCCAAGCATTTGGTGAACACCCGGGGGGCTGTGGTGAGACCAAAGGGCAGGGTTCTGAATTGATAATGACTGGCTCCCAGCCGGAAGCGGAGAAACCTCCTGGAGCGCCTGTGTATCTTTATAGGATAGTACGCGTCCTGGAGGTCTAACGAGCACATCTAGTTGTCTCTGCCCAAAAAGGGAAGAATGGACTGCAGTGTTACCATCCGAAATTTTGTCTTTTGTACAGAGTTGTTCAATCTGCTGAGGTCCAAAATGGGTCTCCAGTCTTTTTTGGTACCAAAAAGAATCTGGAGTAGAATCCGGATCCTAGCTGACCTGCTGGGACTGCCTGGATGACTCTTTTTTCCTAACAGCTTTTTTATTTCTAGCTGTGCCTGACCCCTTTGTGCTGGTGGTACGTCTGGGTAGGGGTCTTGGCGGTTGTACAGGAGGGGAAGTGAAGGGAATTTTGTAACCCTCGGATATGATCTTCTGTACCCATGTGCCTTGGGAGAGGGATTGCCAGGCTTCCGGGTACAGGGATAATCTTCCGACTGCCTCCGAAGGCGGACAGTCGGGCAGCTTCTCAGGGATGCTGAAAGGGTTGGTCAGGGAAAGATTCCCTGGAACCCTGGTTCTGTGGACCCCCTCTGCCCCCTGGGGCGGCGTCTCCCCCCTCTGCCTCTGGGGGGAAATTCACCATGTGCGGCAGGCGCGACTCCCTGTGGTTTGCGGAACCACCTTTCCACCCCTCTGTCCCTTAGGATAAGGTCTAGAAGGTGTGGAAAAATGGACTCCCACGGCAGAGAGAGTCTTACCATCTTGCTCGCATCTGGTGAGGGTATCTTCACCTGAGGTCCAAACAATTCTGAACCATCAAAGGGGGTGTTGGTGAAGGACGCCTTGAAGGGATCGGCAAAGTTACAGAGTCGCATCCAAGCGTGACGTCTCAACGCAACACCTGTGCCTGCGGCCCTACTCGCTCCATCGGCTGTGTAGGAGATAAGCCGCATGGAGGAGTTAACAATGGAGTTCAGGGTGGCCAGCTGGGAGTTCATCTTGTCCTGATACCCCGCAGCAGAAGGATCCTGTACAGTTTCACCCAGTTCTTTGAGTAAGTCTCTCTGAAGGTGGGTGAAATGACAAATAGTTCAGTGACCGCATAGTAAAGGTCGCTGAAGCAAATGGCCGCTTGCCGTACCTGTCCATGGTCCTGGACTCTTTGTTAGGAGGATGAACAGGTACAGAAGGATCAGCCAATTCCTTCTTAGTGGCTGCTGCTACCACCATAGCATCAACTGAAACACCTTTGGTGAGAAAGGATTTGTCCTCTGGTGCAGAAATAAATTTAGAGGGCCTCCTAGGGGTAGGTTCCATTGAATCAGGAGCTGCCCACGCCTTTCTAGCCACTACCTCCATTAGTGGGTCAAAAGGGGGAGACACCCAGGAGGTGGTAGGGCGCGATCCTAAAGCGTCAAGGTAAACCGACTCGTCCTCGGAGGGTTTGCGAGTGGACCAATTTCCCCTCTGTTTTAGGATCTCTAGGATGTCTGAAAAAGAGACATCCTCAGAGGGGGATCTGGGGGAACCCTCCGACTCATCCAAGTCGGTGTCCGACATGACAGACTCAGGGGAGTCTATGTGCTTCCTCTTGCACTTTCTTTTCCTAGGGGGGTCCCCTGAAACTTCGGGGGAGCCCTCGGAAGAGGAGGAGACACCCAAAGTGGGTACCCTACGCTTTGGATCTCTGCTGTCAGATGTAGGAGGATGGCCAGAGACCGTAACAGGTACTGTAGAGGGAGGAGCTGCAGAACTTAACCTTGGAGTGGACACTGGGTCCAGCACACTCCTCATCACCTCGAAGGCTCCCCTATCAGGTACCAAAGGTAGTCCTGGCTCCGAAGAGACCGGAACCGCCCCCGGCTTCATTCTGTCCTACAGAGAAGGCTCCGAGAATGATGTCGGGGCGGAACTAACCAGAGCCGAAGCTCTGAGAGGGAGAGCGGGGTCGGACAAGGGTCCGATGCCACTCACCCCCTCGGAGCCGACAATGGAGTCCTGGCGCCCGAACCTCTCCACGGACGGAACCAATGAAGAGGTCGGGGCCAACAACACCGGAGCCGAAGGTGGGAGTATCGGCTCCGACGTGGGCAAGGTTACGGTTCCGACAAACTCCGGCTCCGAACTCGAGAGGTGAGTCAGAGGAATCGATAGCGGTACCGAAGGAGCCACAGTCTGGTGAGATGGGCTCTGGAGCATTTGGGCTAGTGCCTGAGATTTTATGAGCCTACTGACCACCCTCTCGATGTCGTGGTCAGAGAGCCTGGATGACCTAGATGAGTGAGTCCTATGACTCCGCTCCGATAGGAGAGGGGATTTCGGAGCCGATCGGACGGATTCTAGTGAGGGGGATCTAGAGCGCCTGCGAGCTGGGGTCAGCTCCGATGCTGGTTTCGGAGCGGATACCACTTTGCCCGCCTCGGATCCGATTGGAACCGATGTCGGAGCCATCTCGATAACGCCGGCCCTAGACTCAGAAGCTGGAGCCAAAGGTTTGGCGGTTTTTGAAGACTTCCCCGAGCCAGACTTGGACGGGGAGTCATCGGGCTTTAACAAGCCCCTTAAAATGAGCTTATTACGCCTCTCCTGCAGGACTCTTGAACTAAACCCGTGACAGACGGAACAAGAGTCCTGCAGGTGTAAAGGCCCTAAGCAATAGACACAAGAAGTGTGACCGTCTGTCAGAGACATTTTCTGACAGCACGAGTCAGACTTCTTGAATCCCGAGACCTTAGTGTCTTTGGACATAGTCCTAACAACAGTAAACACAGTCAGTCCACACACACACTCAACTTAAAATTAGAAAAGTTAAGGGAACTGACTAAACCCACACACAGACTGTAAGGGGTGGGAAAAACTAAGGAAAAGCCCGTAGGCCCAAAGATAAAAATTAACTAAATAAGGGTAGAAGGGCTACAAAAAGGGTTGTATGAATAAAACAATTAGTAGGGACCTAACCAAGGGTAACTAACTGGAAAAACTACCTGAAAATTAGTTTAATAGAAGAATTCTCTTTACTGACCTGAGCCGGTAAAAAAAGACAACCTCGCAGCAAAGCGGCAAACGAGATCTGGGGAGTTAGCGCATGGTATTGTGGGTTATAGGGCTGCCTCGAGCCGGTAAAAATAGCTCTCGAGCTATAGTATAGGCAGAGTCAGAGCCGAGGATCGGCTCCGAACCCATCCAGCAAGAATGAAGGGGAGAATGACACTTAACATTAAAAGGTTCCACAGCCATTAGTGCCTGCAACTCAGACTCTTCTTGCTGAAGTTATTGCTGTGTTCCACAAAGTCATGGTTTGCCTGCAGAGGGGGTAAGAATGCGTGCACCCTCGCTTGTTTATGTATCACATGATTGTAGTATTGCCCGTCTTTATCAGTAGTTGTCCTGGATGAAGTAGGTCCTTGAAGGCTGTCAGGGCATTTTGTGCAGCTAGCATCTCTTTTTGATTGATATGAAGATGCATTTGGTTTGTGGGCCATGTGCCCTGAATACATTTTCCTGCTATGTGCGCCCCCCCCCCAGGCATAATCTGATGCATCTGTTGTTATTGTCTGCCTGGCAGTGGGTAAAGTGAATGGCTGTCCCTTGTTCTGGTGACAAGCCTTTACCTACCACCGAAACTCCTGTTGCAGGCATGGAATGAGGGTAATAATGGTTTCCAGACTGTGGCAATGTTGAGTCCAAACACTTTTTAGGTACCACTGAAGTTTACTCATATGCAGTTTTGCATATGGAATTAGTAGAATGCAGGATGCCATGAAGCCCAAAGCCTGCAGAATTTTTCTTGCAGATAACTGGGCCTTTGTTGCCAACAGGTTGAAATAGGTAGTCAGTTGTCTTTATTTGTCTGGCGTGAGATAAGCCATCTGGGCAGTTGTATTTAAGCTTGCACCCATGAATATTATCTCTTGAGAGGGTACTAGTTTTGATTTCTTTTCATTGACTGTGTACCCTAGGCCTGTTAGGAATCTCTTTACAAACGCCAGATGCTGTAGCAGAATGTCCTTGTTCTCTGCTTGAATGAGGCAGTCATCCAAGTAAGGATATATTTGTATTCCTCTTTGTCTGCAAAATGCAATTACTGGTGCCAGGCACTTTGTGAAGACCCTGGGCGCAGTAGATAAGCCAAAGGGCAGTGCAGAGAATTGGTAGTGCAATGAGCTAGCTTTAAATCTGAGGTATCTTCTGCATGTTGGACTGATTGGGACATGCAGGTATGCCTCTTTTAGGTCTCAAGTCACAAGCCAAGCCTTCTTGCCCAGCATGGGCAGAAGTTGATGTAGAGTCAACATTTTGAATTTTGGTATATCCAGAAATGTGTTTAAAATAGACAGGTCCAGTATTGGTCTCCAGGTCTTGTCCTTTCTTGGAACCAAGAAAAGCCTTGAATAAAATCCTCGTCCCTGCTCTTGCTCTGGTACTTGTTGAATGGCCCTCATGTCCATGAGGGATGAGACTTGCTTTTGTGCCTCTGCCCATTGATGTTTTGGCAGGGTATGGAAGTGAAACTTGTAGCCTTGTGACACTATGTCTAGGACCCATTTGTCCTTGGTTATTATGTGTCAATTTTGAGAAAAAAAAGAAGTTATGTACTCACCATAACATTCCATCTGAGTAGGTAACTTCATTTGTCAGCAACCTGTGGGTATTGGATCCGATCCGGCAGCTTTTCAAGCTAGAGATCTGAGCTCTTAGCCCCTCCCCCTTACCCATAATACCCTGCTACCTCCCTCCAGTCCTCAGATCGAGTTTGCCAAATGAACACACAATACCAAAGACAACAAACCACGTGAACATCCTAACCTGATACCAACTAGGAGTGAATCAACAATCCTTCGGGTGACGAACTACAGGTTAGGGGGACGGAGGGGGGGTCGGTTGCTGACAAATGAAGTTACCTACTCAGATGGAATGTTATGTTGAGTACATAACTTCTTTATCTGAAGTAGTTAACTTCATTTGATCAGCAACCTGTGGAACAGTCCCCCCAGCTACCAAAACCTGGGAGGTCCTCAAGGAAGGATATTCCGGAGCACTGCAGAGCCAAATGCTGCCCTCCCCCTGGATATCAAATCCAACTTATGAGTAATAAAGGTATGAGAGGAAGCCCAAGTGGCTGCAGAACAGATGTCATCCAAAGGCACCCTTGACCAAAAGGCAGCGGAGGTAGCCACAGAGCTCAGGTCGACCAGAGATTTTATACATGTGCAAAATGCAGTTGGAAATTCACCTAGCTAGAGTTACCTTCATTATTGGTCTACCCAAAGATGGCTTGGGAAAGGAAATAAAGAGCTGCTCCGATTTCCGAGAGGCAGCGGTTCTATGCAAATAGAAGCGCAATTGTCTATGCACATCTAATGAATGGAGTCTGTATTCCTCTTTGTTCTGGTAGTTAGGGAAAAAGACAGGCAGATTAATGGATTGGTTGATGTTAGCTTTGGAAGCCACTTTATGTAAAAAGGAGGGATTAGTCCTGAGGGAAACTCTGTCTTTATGGAAGACAAGATACAGAGGTTTGGTACAAAGGGCCTGAAGCTCAGATACCTTCTAGCTGAAGTAATAGCAATCAAGAAGGCAGTTTTCCAAGACAAAAACTTTAAGTTGGCCAAAGCTGCAGGCTCAAAGGGTGGACCAGTAAGAGCCTGGAGGACTAAGGTTAGATCCCACGGAGGAACCACATTCTTGACAGGGGGTCTTAACAGAAAAGTACCCTTCAAAAATATCTTGCAGATCTTAGAGGAAGCTAAGGGACCAAGATGATCTCTGATGTGGAAGTGGGAAATGGCCGCCATCTGAACCTTCACAGTTGAAGAACTGGCTCCTTTATTAAAAATTTGGGATAAAAACTCGAGAACTGCTGGAATGGGAGCTGAAAAGGGATCCAAATTTCTATGCTTGGCCCAGATAGAAAAACGTTTCCATTTACTGTTGTAGACTTTCCTGGTAGAAGGCTTATGTGCAGCTACCAGGATGGATTTAACTGCGGATGAGATACTAGGAGTCCTAGCCACTAACGGAACTGGATCAACCAAGCGAAAAGCTTGAGGTTGTCCAGGTTTGACGAGGCCAGAATGGGGCTATGAGGATAACTCTGCTCCCCAACCGACGAGCTTTCTGCAAGAATTTTGTCATTAATGGCAGAGGAGGATAGGCATAAAGAAGACTGGATGGCCAAGCATGCACCAAAGAGTCTCTGGGGGTCAGAGTGAAAAACTTACTGCACTTTGCGTTCGAAGGTGACGTGAACAGATCGCAGCAAGGCTGACCCCAATTGAGCAAGATCCATTTCGCTACTAAGGGGTTCACAGACCACTCATGAGGTGAGAGGATAGTTCGACTCAGCTTGTCCGCTAAAATGTTGGACAGACCCGGAATGCGAGTTGCTAGCAGAAAGTGGTTGGTAGATATTGCTCACTCCCAAACTCTCATGGCCTCTTGGCAGGGCGGGTAAGACCTGGTCCCCCCCCTGTTTGTTGATGTACCATGTCTGTCTGAACTGCAATAGCCCCTAGAGGAAGAAGGGCATGGAGAGCCTGCAACGCTAGAAGCACCGCCCTCATCTCCAGAACACTGATATGCAGAACAGTCTCTGTTGGGAGCCCACGTGCCTTGGACGGTTCTGCCCATGCAATGCCCCCCCCCCCCCAGTCGAGAAGCGTCCGTGGTCACTGTGGCTTGGGGTAGAGGCATCAAAAAGGGCCGCCCTTCCCGAAGCTCTCGGGAATGGAGCCACCAAAGCAGAGATTCCCTGCAAACCCTGCTGAGGGGAATAGGGGAGTATAGCGGATGTTGAAGGATGGACCACTGTACCTGCAAGGTCCATTGAAGAACCCTCTTATTCAAGCGGGCTAGAGGTGAAAAATTGATAGCTGCAGACATAGCCTTAGAGCCCTCAGGACTAATTCCGCCGGTGGGGCTGGAGACTGTAGAAGAGCTAGGACGTGGAGAGTTAGGCTGCGGAGTCTGTCCGGCGTCAAGAAAACCTTTGACTGAAGTGTGTCATACCTCTCAACCTCAGAGCAAAAAATCTGGACAAAGCCTAAAATTATGGGGGACAAATTGTAACAGATTTTAAATATTGCTCTTACAAACTTAGAAAGTTGATAAAATAATAGGTTTTGCATTAGCATGAATTTTCTGAAGGATGTGGAGTCTTAAACTCAAATGCTTGTCATTATTTAATTACTTCAATCCTCAGCTATTTGCCAGAAAATTACAGATTTTAGGAGGAACACTCTAAAAATATGAGGCAAAAATCTGGACATTCTGCGAAAGGTATGATTTGAGAGATATGATTCTGGCCCCTATGAAATCCAAGACCTGAGCAGGCTGAAGGGACGATTTTTTGTAGTTTACAGTGATCCCCAATTGGTGGGCCAAACACAGGAAATAGTCCCTGGCCGAACATAGTAGATGCCTGGTGGGGGTGGCGAGGAGCCAGTTGTCCAGGTAAGGAAAAACCTGTATTCCCTGAAGCCTCAGGTGGGCCGCTACAACTGCCATGACCTTGGTGAACACCCTGTGGGCTGTGGTGAGACCAAAGGGGAGGACCCTGAACTGATAGTGGCTGGCTCCCAGCCGAAAGCGGAGAAATCTCCTGGATCGCCTTTCCATTAGAATGTGGTAGTACGCATCCTTGAGATCTATGGAGCACATCCAGTTGTTCTCCTGTAGAAGGGGAGAAGGGGGAGAACAGATTGAATGGTGACCATCCAGAATTTTTCTTTGGCAACGGACAGGTTCAGTGTAGACAGGTCGAGAATTGGCCTTAGGTCCCCCGTCTTTTTTGGCACCAAAAAGAACCTGGAGTAAGTGCCTGATCTGGACTGGCCTGGGGGGACGCATTTGATGGCTCTTTTTCTTAGCAGCTCTTTTATCTCTAAGGCTGCTGCCTCCCTCTGATGGGGTGGGACATCTGGGAGGCACCCCAATAGAGGGGGAGGATTCAGGAAGGGAATGGAATAACCTCTGGATATTATTCGGAGCACCCAGCGATCTGTCGTGATGGACTCCCAATGTGCTAGATGCGCCGAGAAACACCCTCCGACTGCCTCCAGAGAGGAGAAGTCGGGCAACCCCTCAGGGTTGCTGCGCGGGTCGATCGGAAAAGGGTTCCCTCGACCAGAAATTCTTGGGCCCCCCCCCTCTGCCTCTGGGCCGGCGTCCACCTTGTCCTCCCCTGCCTCTGAAGGACGAAGGGTCCGGCGCGAAACGGGTTTGTTGAGATTTCCGGAACCACATCTTCTTTTGTCCTCTCTGGTTCCTGGAAAAGGACCTTTGAGGAGCCGAGAAGCGGATTCTGACGGCAGACAACGTCTTCCCGTCTTTCTTGCTCTGGAGAAGCGTATTGCGGACGGTCTTGCCAAACAGCGTAGAACCAAAGGGAGCGTTTGCGAAGGACGCCTTGAAGGGTTCCGCAAAGACGGAGCCAGGCATACTGCCGTAAGGTGATGCCTGCTCCGCTGGCTCTAGCGGCCCCTCCGTGGCATGGGAGAGAAGCCGCATAGAAGTGTTGGATATCGACTTTAGAGTGGCCATTCGTGTAGAGAAGGTTCGTTTATCTTCGGCCGACATGGACTCTGGTGGTGACCCACCGTACTCTTTGATTAGGTCTCGCTGAAGCCGAATCATATGTGCCAAGTAGTTCAGCGCCCTTACAGAGAAGGTGGCTGAAGGGAACATCCGCTTTCCAATGCGGTCCATCATCCGAGACACCTTGTCTGGAGGATGTACCGAGGAACTTTCCTGCGCTAGTTCCTTCTTGGTGGCAGCTGCCACCACCATGGCATCTACTGGGGAACCTTTGCTCCACGCTGTCCTGTCTGTGGGGGGGCTAAGAATTTTATCTGGTCTCCTGGGTATGGGCTCTACAGTGTTCGGCTCCTTCCACGCCCTGGTAGTTATAAGGTCTACCAGGGGGTCGGCCGGAGGGGACACACAAGAGGTAGATGGGCCTGCTTCAAAAGCCTCTAGAAACACAGACTCATCCGAGGAAGGTTTTAGGGCTGACCACCCCCCTTTAATGCACAGCATCTCCACGATGTCTCCAAAGGAGACATCCTCAGGGGGGTGACCTGGGGGAACCTTCTCCTTCCTCCAAGTCAGTGTCTTCTGTGAGGGATTCGGGGGAGTCCAAGTGCCTCCTTTTACACTTTCATTTGGGAGGGACCTTCCCGGGGGGGCTGTCCGAGGAGGGATCACCAACCAGATCCTGTTTCTCTAGGGGAACCATCTGGGACATAGACACAGGCTGTCTCTTGGGCCGGATGATGGAAGACAGGCCCGTCTGTGAGGGAATGGCGGGTGGATCCGTAGCATGGGCCTGGGGCCTCGAATCCCTCGAAAGGACCCTCTCCACGATGTCAAAAGCAGAGGGTGAACTCCTCTCCCTGGGATCTGAGAGGATCCCCCTCGGATCAGACGTACGGATTGGCGCCGGAGCTGACACGATCAGATCCGAAAGAGTAGTGTGCTCCAACCGCATAGGAGCCGAAGACACACCAACCCCTCCGGATCCGAGGCTCGGCTCACGGCCCCGAGAGTTCAGATCCGATATAAGGACCCGACAAACTCGAGGGTACAGTCGGCGAAGTAGCGATTACTATCGGCTCTGACACTACCCGGATCTGATGGCTCCGAAATCTGATAGGGGATCGGAGAAGGAGCAATGGGGGCAAAAAAGGGGGCCGAGCTTCCCCCTGGAGGGGGGGGGGGAGGCAAGAGCAGTCCCATCTGCATCTGGGCCTGGAGGAAGCGATGCATCATCCGGTCCATGTCTGCTTCTGAAAGGCTCCTAGTGGATCTGGAAAAAGCTGCTGAGGCTAGCCGGGAAGGCCGCCTCGACGACCTCGAAGGTGACTGGGTCTCCTCCGGCTCCGGAGAAAATCGTGGAGAGTGAAGCTGAGAGGGGGAAGACCCGGAGGCCTTCAGGGGAGAGCTTAGCTGCTTAGCCTGCGGGGCTGAGGGGGTAGAATCGGCCCGCTGCTTGTGGCTCCTATGCCTCTCCCTGTCACGCTCCTTGTCCCTTCTGTCTTTTTTCCTGGAGCCCCTCTCTCCCTGGACCGCAGCGGGAGTTCTAGTCCCGGCCAGGGGAGCAGGAACAGTAGGTGGGGAGGAGGACGAAGCAGAATCCGCGGGCATAAGGCTAGCCAGGAATAGCTTGGTCCTCCTGTCCCTCAAAGCCCGGGGGTTAAAAGCCGCACAAACTTTGCAGCCTGAAAAAAGATGTGCCACCCCCAGGCATATAACGCAATGAGTGTGGCCATTGGCTGGGGACATCTTATGGCCACTCTCAGAGAATTTAGAAAATACGGCCTTAGGGCCTTCAGCCATTTTAGCACACACACACCTTCACACACAGACAAGGGGAAGGGGGAACTATAACTAACAAACTACTAACAGAAAGTTTTTTTTTTTTTTTTTTTTACTAGGGTCGAAGGAACACACACACACAGACACAGTTTTTGAAGAAACTGGATAGTAAAACTAAAGAATAAAACCCTCTAAGTCTACTCACAAACCGCCAAGAGCTAGTCTCTCGTGCTTCTAGAAGCCGTGGCAAACGAGATCTGGGGACTGGAGGGAGGTAGCAGGGTATTATGGGTAAGGGGGAGGAGCTAACAGCTTGGATCTCTAGCTTGGAAAGCTGCCGGCTCGGTTCCGGATCGGATCCAATATCCCCAGGTTGCTGATCAAATGAAGTTAACTACTTCTGATGTGCTAGTTTCCCCCCTAAAGGTGCTGCCAGAAGATAAGTGCTTGGCGCAGGCAGGGGGAGACTGTTTCCTGTATGGCTGTGATTTGTCTTCTCCACTTTTGGAGGTAGAAAAACCCCATTGTTTAGACCTGGACGTGTACGAACCTTGGGGCTGGGATCTGCCTCTTGGGCATCTGTATCTGCCCCTTTGTGGTCTAGCTGACACTGGAAAGGACCAGTTCTTTGTAGGCCAGTGTCTGTTAAATCTAGGTGGCTGTACCTGTAAGAAATCCTTAACAGTTTGCATAGATTTAGCTTTGTCCTCCATTTTCTTTAACACCAAACAAGGTATCATGCTGTAATGGAGCATCTAATAATTTTGCTTTGACATGATCACGCAGCTTTTGTTCCTTTAACCAAGCATGCCTCCTGATGACAGAACCCGTAACTGCGGCCCTTGAAGGAGGCCCTCCAAAGAATCAAAACCACATTGCAAAGGCTGTTTTCCAACTTGTTCAGCTGCATGCAATAAATCCTGCATTTCTTTGTTTTCTGCACATTCAGAATTTATCAACGTTTTCTGTTTAAGCAGTGACATAATATATTGCTGATATCTGAGCATATGAAACTGACAATTTAAAGCTCTTATAGCCAAGGTAGCAGAAGTGTAAATCTTTTTTCCCCATCTGTCCAGTGCCCTAGAATCCCTGTCTGAGAGGGTAGGGTTTTTTGCAGTGGAAGCCTTGACCCCTTTGGGACCCTGAGAGATTGTTTCTGGGTCAGCAGCAGGGTTTTTGAAAAGGAATTTATGAGAGTCAGGAACCCTGTAGTACCTGTCCGGCTTAACAGGAGCTGGAGTTAAGGAGTCAGGGGTCACACTGAAAATACATCTACAATGTCTAATACAGGTGGAATAGCTGAATAGCTAGGGGCCTGTGTTGTGGTAGTAAAAGGAAGTCTCTGAGCCTTTTCTTAGATTCTGAAAAATCCTGGCTCTCCCAGTGAAAATGATCCCTCATGGTATGCAAGGTTTCCCCAAAAGAGTAACCCTCAGGAGGAGAGGCTGAAGGGATAGATTCTTCAGCATCAGAACCCTCATAGGGAGGAAGAGTATTCCTGATCAGAAGAGGAATCAGAGGAAATGGAAACCTGATCTGAAGATTCATATTCTGTCGCTTGCCCAGGCCTTTTATCAGGTGGGTGATGGGAACCCCTAATCAAAGTAATTAGGTCTTCATGCCCAAAAAACAGATGCTCAAAATGGCTGGAGGCCTGTCCATGAGGCTGTTGTACTTGTTTTCTTTGTCTTTAAAGGTGCTTTAGTCTTTGCCTTTGAAGCTAAAGTTGTTTTAATGTATAATTGAGTAGGTCTGAAAACACCCTCAGAAGCCGATGCCTGCTCAGCGGCTCGGGACCCATCTGAGGGAATAGTCTCCGAAGGTCCAATACTTTGAGCTTCCAGCGGCCTAGTCAACTCCACGTGGGAGTCAGTAGCGGCCTGCGGGTCTAAAGTAGCGGGCATCAGGGGCTGCGAAGGCGCCTCACTGAGAACCGGCGACTGGCTTAGAAGAAGCCTCGTCGTCTGTTTTGGACCTCGGATGCTTGTCCTTTTCTTTTTTTTTTTTTTGGCGTTTCTTGTGAATTCCGGTAGTCGGATGGCTATCGGACGACATTGTACAATTAAATCTTCTGCCAAAATAGTGTAATGCAAAATCGTACCGACGCTTAATAGTGCGTTGGCTAAATCTAGCACAAAACTGACAACTAGCAACATCGTGATCAGGGCCTAGGCAAAGAATACAGTAAGAATGAAAGTCCTTATGAGGTATTTGCTTCCCACAAGAAATACAATTATTAACTTTTTCTGACATCGGTCTGGAGCAAGAAAAAAGTTTCCCCAACAGGGTACTTAGCTTTTGAAAACGACTTCGGATTTGAAATTTGAACCCGAAAATCTCAGGAGTCGGCCGACTGGCACTTGCAAACTGCTTATGCTTCGGGCACCGCGCGGCAAGAAAGACTGAAGAAAATGGCGTTGGTTGCATCTTTTATACCCCTGGTGCTCTGACGTCAGGGAAGAGGCGACAGCAACCGACGCCAGACCTAGACTTTGGAATTCAGGCCGACTGAGGGTAGCCTGCCAGCAGGATAACCCAAGTGTAATGACTGCAACACTGAAACACGAAGAACATCCTTAGTTCCTCTGAACTCAACCATCTGAGCGCCTTCCACTGTATATAAATTTTCCCAAGTACATTGTTTAACTTGAGACTCAACTAAAATCAGTGTTCTGAATACCCTTAGCTACCTAGATAGAGTGTCCTTCTCTTGTTACATACAGTCATATATGGATTTATTTATGCTTTAATGACTGGCTCTTTGCAGTGATCTCTGACTTGCTTTTAACACTTCTGTATCTTAATCAACATTTACCATAACAGCTGTACCAGGAACCTCAATCTACATTAACAAATGTCTCGTTGGCAGGACAGGCACTTACTCTAATGCATTCCACACCTAGGGAACAAGCTTCCCCTGTGTGACAAAGCAGTACTCTGTTTTCAAAATTAATCTCAATAACTGGATGGGTAATGATGTTTTCCTCAGTTATTGTATACAAAAGCGGTGAACAGCACTGCCTTACATTGCGATTCATGGGTCTCACTTGGCTAAGCTGTTAATGGCACTAGTAAAGGTTTGCTTAGTATCAACCTATGCACTATGAGAAACTGTCATTATCAGAGATATTTAAAATAAGAGAGAGGAAGAAAATATGCCTATTGTACTTTGTCTTCCTGGAGAATGCACCATAGGTCAGAAGATACACTTCAGAGACCCTCGGTACACAACTCTAAAGCCCACTGTCCAATAAAAGACTAGCTAAAGCCTGCACTGCAGTCTTGTGTCCAGTAATTTTGTTTAAGCAGCAGCACTGAACCACAATGAATGCGCTTGAACAAAATTAATCAAAAGACAAAACACATGCACATATGTGCTCAGAAAATCCTGTAAGACTAGGCCAAAGGAGTGAGGTTAAATATATCAATACGTCTACAGTGCTGTAAACCACCTCATCCCCAAAACACCAACTACTGGCCACTTACCTTTTTATATATGCACTTAATTGGAATTTCTCTGTCGAACATTTTCATCTTTGTGATTTGTGGCAGCATTGCTTTTCCTAAACAGAAATTTACCAAGCTGATTAGTCAGAACACAGACAGCTACACCACATACATTTTATGAGGTAAGAATAAGGGCAGGGGTGGGGCTGTTAAATGACATGAAACGCAAAAGCACACACTGAGATTTTCACTGTGGTCAATAAAGCATTCTAACACAAAATTCACAGTAGGCATTAAGGCCTGCAATTTAATGTATTAAACATAATAACATGCCATAAATGAGGAGCCTGATGATTAAGAAATCTAGTATAATTAGCTGAGAAAAATGGTGCAGCCATTTTAAACATGCTGGTTAAATGTTTTACAAAAAATTGGAGGAAAGAAACCCAAGAAAATCATCATATATTAATACAAAATACAGTTGTGCAAGTATATCCAACATAAGGAGAAGATACCCAACGTATTACTTGATTTACTAGGCAACCCTTCTAGGCAGATCCATGACTGGTTCAACCTTTCTTCCATTCCATTTCAGCATATTTCTTTCTAGTCAAAAGCTTCTCTGCTTGTCCTACTACTCAGGCAATGTTCCAATATGGAGATCCCACTTAGCTTACAAACTTCACAAAGTACAGTTGCGTACACTTAAAATAAGTGCAGATGTTCAAGTGTATTCACTGTTGCAGTCATCACACTTGGGTTATCTGCCTGCAGGCAGCCCTCAGTTGGCCCGAATACCAGAGACTTACTATTTCTGCGTCGGTTGCTGTCGCTCCAGGACTGACGCCAAGTGGTCAGGGGTATAAAAACAGGCAGCAGACACCATTACATCAGTTTTTCTTGCCCCAAATATTCAGGGGGCCCCCCAAATAGGCAGCTAAGTTATGGTGGGGGAAACACCACCAGTGAAAAGTAAATACCAATACCCTAGAAAGGGGTGAGTAATAGAGAGGAGAGAGAAACAAGGGGGCTGGAGGGAGGGAAACCAGGACTGCAACAGTGAATACAGAGGAACATCTACACTTATGGTAAGTGTACACAACTGTACTATGTTCTTCGTGTTTCACTGTTGCAATCATCACACTTGGGTAGATTCCCAACGCTGAAGAAGGGTGGAGGCATTCAAGAAGAGTTGGGGCTGGTTAGAATGTCTTGCAAGACTGCTGTTGCATAACCTCCCTGGATTTGGAAAAGATATGCAGGTGGCAATGCTTGGTGAAGGTGTCTACAGAACTCCAGGTAGCAGCTTCAAGGATGCCCCTGGTAGGTACTCCCCTGAGGAATGCTGTAGAGGTAGACGTTTCCCTAGTGGAATGTGTTCTGACCCCCTGATGGGTTGGTTTCCCATGGTGCTTGTAGCAGAAATGGATGCAGTGTGCTATCCATTTGGAAATTGTTTGTTTTAAAATGGCCTTGCCCTCTGCCCCCGGTGCAAAGCTGACTAGTAACTGGTCAGATTTCCTGAAGGGCTTAGTCCTATATCAAGGTAGAATCTGAGTTGTCTGTGCATGTCCAAGGAGTGCAGGATCCTTTCCCCTTTATTTTGAGGGTTAGGGAAGAAAGTTTGCAAAAGGATAGATTGGTTGAGAGCGAACACTGGACACTACTTTAGGCATAAAGGAAGGGTTAGTCCTGAGGGAAACCCTGTCAGCATGGAAAATAATGAAGGGTTCCACAGCCATAAGTGCTTGTAGCTCAGACATTCTTCTAGCTGAAGTGATGGCCAGAAGCAAGGCTGTTTTCAGAGAGAGAAATTTTAACTCCGCTGATGCAGCAGGCTCAAAGGGGGGAAGCGTGAGCTTTCCAGTACAAAGTTAAGATCCCAAGCAGGGGTGGGCAATTTCCTTGGCAGCCTTAAGTTGTTTGCCCCTCTCTCTGGAATGGTTTGATAAGAGGCTGAGAGAAGAGAGGTGGCTCAGTGTTGTAATGAGCCAAAATGGCAGAGGCATGGATCTTAATGGAGGAGAAGGATAGGCCTCTGTGGAGTAGATCTGCTAAGTAAATCCAGGATTAGAAGTAGAGGGCAGAATTGTGTCCTCTCCTTTAGATTGAATCCAGGAGCAGTACCTTTTCCACTTGTCAGCAGAGGATTTCCTTGTACTGGGTCTTCTGGCTTCAAGAATGATGCCCAGCACCTGCTTGCTAAGGCTGGTTACTGGGGAGATTTCAAGGAATAAGCCAGGCTGCAAGATTTAGGGTTTGCAGTTGCAGATGCAAGATCTGCCCCCCCCCCTGCTGAGAGAGCAGGGTTGGGTTCTGGTGTAGGTGCCAGGCTGTGCAGGAGTGGGTACAAGTGCTGGCGTGGCCAGTCCGGGGCAATCAGAATTGTTCTTGGTCTGTCCTGTTTTATTTTGAGCAATACTCTTGAGAGAAGGAGCAGAGGGGGGAAAAGCATAGATTGAGAGATTTACTCACTGGAAGGATAGGGCATCCACTTTCCAGGCCCTGCTGTGAGGAGTCCTGGTGCAGAATTTGCTGAGCTGGTGATTGCAGGGAGAGGCAAAGAGATTCACCTCTGGGTCCCCCTTTTCTGAATCAGAAGGTTGAAGGTGCTGGGCTCTAATTGCCACTCGTGTGGGTCTAAGAGATTTCTGCTTAAGTCTACCAGTGAGTTTTGTTTGCCTGGGAGGAATTGAGCTTGCAGATGGACCTGCATGTCCAAGGCTGTGTTCTACAGGGTCATCGCTAGCCTGCAGAGTGGGTTCCCCCCTGCTTGTTGATGTACCACATAACTGTGGTGTTGTCTGCTTTTATTAGCGGGTGTCCTAGTGAGAGTAGGGATCTGAAAGCCGTCACAGCATGCTGCACAGCTAGCATCTCTTTTTGACTGATGTGCAGATGAATTTGACTTGGGCTCCAGTGGCCCTGAATGCACTTGTCGTTCATGTGTGCCACCCAGGCATATTCTGATGCATCTGTGGTTAGGGTCTGGGTGATGTGGGGTTGAGTAAAGGGCAGTCCCTTGTTGTGAATGCATGCTGCTGCCCACCAAAGAAACTCTGTCCTTAGGGTATGATAGGAATGACGGTTTCCAGGTCCTGAGAATGTTTCACCAACGACTTTTAAAGTACCATTGAAGTTTCCTCATATGCAGTCTGGCATATGGAATTAGTAGGATGCATGAGGCCATGAACCCTAGGGCCTGCAGGATTTTCCTTGCGGATAGCGGGTTTCTGGTGGCCATTTGAGTAAAATAGTCTGTCAGGTTTGTTTTTCTGGAGTGAGGAATGCCATCTGGGATGCTGTGTCCAAACTTGTTCCCAGGAATACAATCTTTTGACTGGGAACTATTTTTGATTTCTTTTCATTTGTGGTGTACCCCAGGGAGGTTAGTAGTTTTTTTTTTTTCAAATGTCAGGTGCTGCAACAGCATTTCCTGACTGTCTGCCTGAATCAGGCAGCTGTCCAAGTACGGGTAAATTTGAATGTTTCTCTGTCTGCAGTAAGCAATGGCTGGAGACAGGCATTTTGTGAATACTCTGGGAGCAGTGGATAAGCCAAAGGGTAGTGCAGAGAACTGACAATGCATAGATCCTGCCCTGAAGCGTAGATATTTCCTGCATGACTCCCTTATAGGGATGTGCAGACAGGCTTCTTTTAAATCTAGGGTGACTAGCCAGGCATCTTTGGCAAGTATAGGTTGAAGCGGCTGCAGGGTGAGCATTTTGAATTTTGGTACCACCAGGAAGGTGTTGAGAATTGAAAGATCTAAGACTGGTCACCAACAGCTCTCTTTTCTGGGTACCAGGAAAAGTCTGGAATAGAATCCTTGACCTATCTGTTCCACAGGAACAGGTTGAATTGCCCTTAAAGAGAGCAAGGATTGAACTTGATGTTGTGCCTCTGCCCACTGGTTTGGAGGAAGGTCTGGGAACCCTTTTGAGGATGGCAGTGAGGTTGTACCCCTGGGATACCAAGTTGAGGACCCATCGGTCTTTGGTGATAGAAATCCAGTGTTTTGCATGAAGGGCAAGTTTTCCTCATAGGGGCACAAGCAGTTGGGCAGAGGTGGGGAGTGGAGTTGAGAAGTCATTGGGAATTCTTTCCGTAAGGGTTGGCTTGCACTCCCTGCTTCAGAGGTGGAGGCACTCCATTGCTTAGATCTCTGCATACCCTGAGACTGTAGTCTGGGGGGGGGGTCTGTTTCCCCTGGGTCTAGTTTGAGATGGCCTAGAGGGGGCTGGAAAGGACCAATGTTTCGAGGGGCAATGCCTACTGAATCTAGGAGGCTGTACTTGCAAGAATTCTTTGACTGCCTGCATAGATTTAGCTTTTTCTTCCATCTTTTTAAGAACTTCTTCTGCTTTGGTGCCAAACAGATTGTCCTTGTTCAAAGAAGTGTCTAATAACTTAGATTTGACATGGTCTGGCAAGGTCTGCTCCTTAACCCAAGCATGCCTTCTCAGTACAGAACCAGTGACTGCTGCCCTGCAAGATGCTTCTAGGGCATCAAAGCCACACTACAATGTATGCTTGGTGACTTGGCTTGCAGAATGCATAAGCTCTTGCAATTCTTTCTTTTCTGCACAGTCTGTAAAGGTAGCTATTTTTTCCTTAATAAGTTCCATAATATGTTGTTGGTACTTCAGCATGTGAAACTGACAATTCAGGGCCCTAATGGCGAGAGTTGCAGAGGTATATACTTTCTTACCTCTTCTGTCCAAAGCACTGGAATCCCTGTCTGAAGGGGTGGGATTCTTAGCTGTAGTTGCTTTGATACCTTTAGGTCCCTGGGAGATGATCTCTGGGTCAGCAGAAAGAGTTTTGAAAAAGAGTTTGAGAAAGTCAGGTACTCTGTAGTACCTGTCTGGTTTCCTAGGAGCAGGGGGTAAAGTATCAGGAGTTAAACTGGATTTCATGAAGACATCCATCCACAACCTCCAGGACTGGGGGGTATTGCTAAAGGCCTATGTTGTGGCAAATCAAGAAATTCTCTGAGTCACTTTTTGTCTGAGTCACTTTTTGGACTGAGGATAGTCTTGGCATTATCAATGGAAATTCTCTCAAAGTATGCAAGGTTTCACCAATGGATTCCTCTGCATCTGAATCCTCATAAGGAGATAAGAGCATGTCTTCATAATCAGATATCTCAAAGTCATAGGACTCTTGGTCTGTTGAAGCTGCTGGGGACAGGTCTCTCTCTTAGCAGGGGAAGGCTGACTTCCTCTAATCAGCATAATAAGGTCTTCTGCCATTTTAAGCATTTGACGTTGTGGCAAAGGAGCAGGTGCATGAGCTTAGGTCGTTGTTTTTTTGGGTGTAGCGCATACTATTGGCCTTAAAAACTCTGTAGTTTTAGACAGAACTGAAGACACGAAAGAAGTTGGTTTGTGTCAAACATCGGTAGTGCAAAGAACTTCATCAGAAGCTGGTGCCTGCTCAGTGGCTCCAGACCCATCCAAGGTAGAGACATCTGCAGGTTCGGTTCGGTAGTCAAAGAAGAGTCTTGCGGCATACCGGACTCCGAACGGGTCTCGGTAGAGGCCTGCGAATCCACTGAAATGGGTATCAGGGGCTGCGAAAGCACCTCACTGAGTACCTGCGAAGTGGCGACTAGCTTAACGGAAGCGTCGGCGGCAGCTTTGGACCTGTGAGGTCTGTCATTATCCTTACGTTTTTTCAGATGTCAGTAGTCAGCTTACAGAAGCAATTTCGGAATACGGAGATCAAGACCGAAAGTATTTAGCGACAATAAGGGCGGAATGACAAATAGTTCGGGTGTTGAACAAGGCACAAAACTGACAGCGAGGTACATCCTGGTCTGGGCCTAAACAGGTGATGCAGTAAGAATGGAAATCTAGGTGTGGTATTTGCTTTTCACAGGCAAGACAATTGTTAATTTTTTCTGACATCAGTTAGAGCAAGAAAAAAGGATCCCCAACGGGGTACTTAGCTTTAGAAGACTTCAGGATAATTCAGTTTGGAAATGAAAACTCGGGTAGCAGCCGACGGGCACTAGTGTGAACTGCTTCTGCTTTGGGCTCCTCGGCAAGAAAGACTGATATAATGGCGTCGGCTGCCTGTTTTTATACCCCTGTCGACCTGACATCAGTCCTGGAGTGACAGCAA
This sequence comes from Protopterus annectens, assembly GCF_019279795.1. NCBI lineage: Eukaryota > Metazoa > Chordata > Ceratodontiformes > Protopteridae > Protopterus > Protopterus annectens. Next base: position 306,305,446 of record NC_056747.1, on the reverse strand, counting down.
CTGACGTAGAAATACTAAGTCTATGGTATTCGGGGCGACTGAGAGCTACCTGCAGGCAGATAACCCAAGTGTGATGACTGCAACAGTGAAACACGAAGAACATCCACAGATGCATTACACCACTTGCCCCCCCTCCCAAAATGATTTTACATGTACACCATTACTGAGCAACAAGTATACACATGCCTGACAGAGGAAACCAACAGTTCACCAAAACATGGGTAGAGTCTCCCAAGCATAACGAATAGTGGAAGGGTATCTGGGACCATTCGAGGAAGGTCCCAAACTTATCAGTGGATCTATAAAGGAACCCTTCCTTGGGTCTTGGAGGATGTAAAATGCTAATTAGAAAGTCCACCATAGCAGAAGAAGCCGGAGGACAAATGAAGCCAAAGTTTCAGAAAACTGAGTCCTACAAGGTACTTAAAAGGTTCTAAAGAGGGTGGACTACTAGATTCAGTTGAGCTAATAAAAGGTGAAGGGGTCAACCAAAGATCAAGTGATCCTGGCATCGTCTAAAATGAAAACATTCTTAAAAAAAAAAAAAAAAAAAAAAAAAAAAAAAATCCATGGAAGTAGCTGCACCTCTGATGACATGTATTTTGAAATATTTTCCAATAAGCAACAAGATGCTTAATGACCAAAAAGTAGCTGGCAAATCACTTGGAAATGGTTTGCTTGATGTCTGCAAGCCTCCCGCCTCCTCACTGCAGAGGTGATAAATACTTACTCATTCTTAGACTTGTGGACATACTTTGGGTAAAAGCACAGCTGACAATGCACATCTAAGCTATGAAATACTCTCCATAAGTTTCTAACATGACAAAGAGAAGTAGGTAAATAAGGTGGCTTTGGGATCACTCAGTAACCACTTTCAGGAAGAAATGTGGGTTAGGTTTTAAGGGACACAGCCAAATCTCATTTGAAAGACCACAATTTTTTTCCCCACACATAGGCCTTCAGTTCTGAGACATTACAAGCCAAAATACAGACTTCATTGCCAATGAACCAGTACTTCTGAATGCTGGACAGACAAAATCTGTCTATCATGAAGCTCAAACTGTACACAGGAGAAGGCTATTCAAGGGTAAGTGGAGGAGGACTGTCTGATCAGCCAGTGCTGGATCACAATCCTGCCCTCCATAAAAAGTCTTGACAGGCAGCAATTAATGACACATGCACTATGACTGTACAATAAGAGAGACCCAAATTATACGGATGTGTGAAACAGTTCAGAATCACATGTAAACTGAGATTCAGATGGAACCAGGTATCTTTTTTGCCCTAATGGAGAATATTTTTCATTTGGTAAACTATGAAAACTAAGGCAGCCATACTCACCACTGGCAGTTTGGTAGAAGCTCCATTTGGACGAGTCTACAACAGCAGCCAGACCATGAGGTGGAAACCAGGTGTTAAGGCAATTAAGGTGGAATCTTTGGCTAAAACATGTACCGTTTCCTGTTATCACCAAGGATGAAACACAGCCTGACCCCCCACACTTTCTTTGTTATCAGGTTAGCAATGGTAAATTTGGGACAACTTCAAAATCTGCAATTAGGCTTGGAAGACAGCAGTGTGGAAAAATCTCCCTTCCATGAGACAGAAAACGTTTCCATTTCCATTCCATTCTCCGTCTTACTCTGTCATACTAAGCAGAAGGGGGGATGGGGGTTCCATTCTCCGAGTGGCAAAAAGACAGATTTCTGAAGTGCCCACATCCAGATGAACTGAACCACACCTGGCTCCTGACCCTTCAACTGTAGGACAAAATTAGAGGAATGGCTCAGCAAATCCACCAGCATGTTCATTTCAACTGGGAAGTGAATCAGTAAAATAATTAAGCCTCTGTGATTCACTACATGAGCATAGTCTCCCTGAACAGGGGGTATATGTCTGAATGCCCTCCTCCTTTCTTAGGCATCGCAAGGCGAACTGGTCATCACAAACAGTTAGCAAACACAGACGGTAGCTTGCCCTCCAAAGCCTTTAGGGATAGAGAACATAATGAAGCTCCAAATTAATGACACTGAGCCTCCTCTTAAGAGGGAAGATAGCTCCCCTGAACTGCAAAGAAGGTGAAGTGAGATCAGGGCCTGAATAGGTTCAGCTTCAAGAATGGGAGACTACCTTGGAGTCTGGGAAAGACAGTCCACCATTCCAGAGTTCTGAAATAAACATCTGGCAACAGAACATCCATCAGCAGATGACAGCACTGCAGCCTCATAGTTAGCTACACCTGCATCTTAACGTCAGCAAAAAAACACCATGAAGATCACAGTAGTCAAGAAGTCCAAAAGGCAAAGGGGGGTTCCAAGCCTGGACCCTCTAATGCACCCACACCCAGGCTGGCAAAATTCATGGCTTCCTGTGCCATTTTCTGTGGAAAGGAATGACCATTAAAGAAGAGTATCCAGATCCATGTCAGTGAAAGCAATCCTCCAAGCAGTTAACAGAGAGGACTTCACTTCATGGTCACACCCTCTCCCCCAGAACTACAAGCAAGGGAGCCTAATAATACGCTCATCTGGCCACCCAGAGCTAGCCCTTCAAAGTTGAGAAAAAGCATGCAGAACTTTCTCTAAGACTTAAACCACAAAGCCAACAGGCTAGTAAACACTGGAATTCCAAATAAACAGCTGCACTCTGTATATGAACAATGCCCACACACTGAGCTGAAAGGAACTTTCACTGCAGACCTCAGACTACACTGCACTACAAAGTGTCCATCATGTCCACTGATACCATCCAGGCATTCTGCAGCAGCAAGGGCATTTACCCTCCAACATACGGAATCATCACCTGGAAAATGAGGAAACAGATATGCTCTAGAAGATGATGCAGAGGACAAAAGACAGGGCAGTTTGTCAACTTTGAAAGCAAGCAGAAATGGGAGTAGAACCCTTGAACATTTTCCAAAGCAGTGGCACCCACGCTCTATGGAATTTTAAAGACTCAAGTCTACTCCTATCTCCATGTGGACCCCTTTTTTGGGAGGAACTTAAGGGCTTCCAAGACAAGGCTGACTGTAATCACATACAACACACTGGTCCCAAACATGAACACATATAGAATACAACTGTAAAACATTTATTATAGTAATACAGCTTCAAGAAAAGGTCAAAATAAAGTACAGTTGTGTACACTTACCATAAATGTAGATGTTAGAGTGTATTTGCTGTTGCAGTCATCACATTTGGGTTATCTGCTTGCAATAGCCCTCAGTCGGCCTGATTAACAAAGTCTTGGGTCCTGCGTCGGTTGCTGTCCCTTCTTCCATGATGACAGGTCCGCAGGGGTATAAAACATGCAGCAGATGCCATTACATCAGTTTTTCTTGCCCCAGATGTCAGGTGCCCCCTAATGGGAAGCAATTAAATCTATAAATATACAAGGTTATACCTCCAACAAAAAAAGCAAATACACCAAAAGGCCTTTGAGCATAGTAAAGGAGAGCAGAGGTATAGCCAAGATAAAGAAGGGGGCTGGAGGGAGGGTAACCAGGACTGCAACAGTGAATACACTCGATCATCTACACTTATGGTAAATGTACACAACTGTGCTATGTTCTTCATGTTTCACTGTTGCAGTCATCACATTTGGGTAGATTCCCAAAGCTAAGGATGGGAGGAGGAATTTAGATAGCATTAGGACCAGCTATAAGTCCCTGCAACACTGCAGTGGCAAAGCCAGCTCTGGATTTAGAGAAAACTGGCAGATGGTAATGCTTGGTGAAAGTATGTACAGAACTCCAGGTAGCAGCTTCTAGGATGTCCTTGGTAGGGATGCCTCTGAGAAAGGCTGTAGAAGTAGATGCAGCCCTGGTTGAGTGGGATCTGATCCCCCATGGGATAGGTTTTCCATGGTGCTTGTAGCAGAAATGAATGCAATGGCCTATCCATTTGGAAATGGTTTGCTTTGAAATGGCCTTCCCCTCTGCCACTGCAGCAAATGCCACCAGTAGTTGTTCAGATTTCCTTTGAGGTTTAGTCCTGTCCAAGTAGAATCTAAATTGTATGTGCACATCTAAGGAGTGCAGTATCCATTCCCCTTTGTTCTGTGGATTAGGAAAAAAGGTTGGCAAATGAATGGACTGATTAAGGGCCACACTGGATACCACCTTGGGCATGAAGGAGGGATTGGTCCAGAGGGACACCCTGTCTGCATGAAAGATGATGAAAGGCTCCACTGCCATAAGGGCCTGTTATTCAGATACCCTTCTTGCTGAACTGATTGCTAAAAGGAAAGCTGTTTTCCAAGAAAGGAATTTTAACTCTGCAGTTGCAGCTGTTTCAAGAGGAGGAAGAGTGAGCTTTTCCAATACAAAGTTAAGGTCCCAGGCTTGAGTTGGAGCTCTCCTGGTTGGTTGTAAATTTCTGGCCCCTCTGAGGAACTGCTTGAGCAGTGGATGAGAGAAGAGGGGAGGTACTGTGCTGTAATGAGCTGAAATGGCTGAGGCGTGAATTTTGATGGAGGAGAATGACAGGCCCTTGTGAAGCATCTCAGTTAAGTATTGTAAAATCTGAGGTAAATTGGACACTGCTGTGTTCATCCCTTGAGATTGGTTCCAGGCACAGAATCTTTTCCATTTTTCAGCATAAGACTTTCTAGTACTAGGCCTCCTTGCCTCTAAAATATCCATCACTGGTTTACTGAGGGATGGTAAAGGATTAGCCAGGCTGCTAGGTTCAGTGTTTGAAGCTGAGGGTGCAGAATATGGTTCTCCTGTTGAGACAATAGGGTAGGAGTCTGAGACAGGTGCCATGGGGCGAACAGTGACACTGCGCAAGAGGGGGTACACCAGTGTTGGCGATGGCCAGTCTGGTGCAATCAAAACTGTCCTTGGTTTGTCTTGTTTGATCTTTAGTAGTACTTTGGAGAGCAGAGGCAGAGGAGGAAAGGCATAAACTGATAGGTTTTTCCAGCTGAAGGACAGAGCATCCACTTTCCAAGCTTGTTTGTGGGGAGTCCTTGTGCAAAATTTGTCCAGTTGATAGTTCTTGGGGGAGGCAAACAGGTCTACATCTGGGCTCCCCCATTTGCTTGTCAACACATTGAAAATCCTTGGTTCCAGTTTCCACTCATGTGGGTCCATGAGGTTTCTGCTTAGTTCGTCTGCCAGTGTATTTAGTTTCCTGGCAGGAATTGTAGATGCACTTGGTAGCTCAGGGCTGTGTTCCACAATGCCATGGCTAGTCTGCAGAGGGGGTAAGAATGTGTACCCCCCTTCTTGTTTATGTACCACATAACAGTGGTGTTGTCAGTCTTTACCATTAATTGTCCTGGAAGAACGTGGTCCTTTAAGGCTGTCAGAGCATTCTGTACAGCTAACATTTCTTTTTGATTGATATGCAGGTGCATTTGACTTTGGTTCCATTTGCCCTGAATGCACTTCCCTCCCAGCTGAGCCCCCCATGCATAGACTGATGTGTCTGTTAGGTTTTGGGTGGCAGGGGGTAGTGTGAATGGTAGTCCCTTGTTTTGTCGACAGGCCACTGCCCACCACAGGACCTCTAGGTGCAGACAAGGTATGATAGGAATCATTGCTTCTAGATGCTGTGAATGCTGACACCGTAGCCTTTTTAGCTACCATTGTAGTTTCCTCATATGCAGTCTTGCATATGGAATTAGAAGAATGCAGGAGGCCATTAACCCCAAGGTTTGTAGTATTTGCCTTGCAGATAGCAGGGTTTTTGTGGCCACTTGTTTGAAGTAGGTTGCCAAATGAATTTGTTTCTCTGGTGTGAGGAAAGCCATCTGGGAAGTTGTATTCAAGCTTGCTCCCCGGAATATAATTTGACAGGGTACTAGGTGTGATTTCTTTTCATTTATGGTGTACCCCAGACAGGTTAGCACCCTTTGTACAAAGGCCAGATGATCAAAAGTATGTCCTGGCTTTCTGCTTGAATTAGACAATCGTCCAGGTATGGCTATATTTGAATATTTCTTTGCCTGCAAAATGCAATGACTGGAGCTAGGCACTTTGTGAATACCCTGGTTGCAGTAGATAAGCCAAGGGCAGTGCAGAGAACTGATGGTACGTGTAGCCTGCTTTGATGCGTAGGTATCTTCTGCAAGATTCCCTGATTGGGATGTGCAGGTATGCTTCCTTTAAATGTGTTGCCAACCAGGCATCTTTGCCTAGCACAGGGAGCAACTGGTGAAGAGTCAGCATCTTGAATTTTTGAATCACCAAAAAAGGTGTTTAGACAGGTCCAGGACAGAACACCATAAATAGTCTTTTCTGGGTACCAGGAAAAGTCTCTAGTAGAAACCTTGTCCCTTTTCCTCTTCTGGTACCAACTGAATAGCCCCCATGCTCGAGAGAAGGTACTTGCTTCTGGGCCTCTGCCCACTGATTTTAGGGGTAGATCTGGCTACCCGCTTAGTGTTGGTAATGAGTGGTAGTGAAATCTGTATCCTTGGGACACTATTTAAAACCCACTTGTCCTGGGTAATGAGCTCCCAGTTCTTTGCATGAAGAGCAGTCTTTCCCCCCAAGGGGCAGTCAATTGATAAGTGCTTGGAAGTTTTAAAAAAAAGCCACTGAGACAGTTTACCATAGGAGGGAGTTTTATTACTCCCAGGTTTGGACGTGGAGGCCCCCCACTGCTTAGTCCTGTGCGTACCCTGGGACTGAAGCATGGGAGCTCTGCTGGATCTGGGCTTGGACTGAGAAGGTCTGGAAGAGGCAGGAAAGGACCAATTCTTGGAAGGCCAATGGCTACTAAATCTTGGTGGTTGTACTTCAACAGTTTGCAAAGATTTAGCTTTTTCCTCCATCTTTTTAAGAAATTCTTCTGCCTTGTTGCCAAACAGGTGGTCCTGGTTTAAGGGAGCATCCAGTAATTTCGCTTTAACATGATCTGGCAACGATTGCTCCTTAAGCCAAGCATGCCTAAGTACAGACCCAGTTACAGCAGCCGTGCAAGATGCCTCTAGTTAATCAAAACCACATTGCAATGTATGCTTTCCAACTTGTTCAGCTGAATGCAGTAAATCCTGTAAATCCTTATTTTCTGCAAAATCAGGAATCAACAATTTTCTGTTTAAGCAATCCAATAACATGCTGCTGATACTTTAACACATTAAACTGGCAGTTTAAGGCCCTAACGGCCGAAGTTGCAGAAGTGCATACCTTCTTACCCCATCTATCCAGCGCCCTGGAGTCTCTATCAGAGGGGGTAGGATTTTTGGCAGTAGTAGCTTTAAAGCCCTTGGGTCCCTGTGAAATGGTCTCAGGATCCGCAGTAGGATTTTTAAAAAGGAACTTGTGAGAGTCAGGGACCCTGTAATATCGGTCAGGTTTTCTGGGAGCAGGAGGTAGAGTGTCAGAGGCCAAACTAGATTCTGAAAAGGCATCATCAACAATGTCTAGTAGAGGAGGTATGGCTAAAGTCCTTACTTGGGACAGGAGTAAGAAATCCCCAAGCCTCTTTTTAGAATCAGAGAAATCCTGACTTTTCCAATGAAAATGCTCCCCGAGAGTATGCAAGGTTTCACCAAAAGAGAAATCCTCTGGGGGGGAAGCAGAGGGAATAAGAGTCCTCAGCATCAGAATCCTCATAGGTAGATAAGAGTAAATCCTGGTCATCAGAGGAAACAGAAAATTCAGAATCCTGGTCAGAAGTATCATAAGCAAACTCAGTCCTGGGTCTCAGAGGGGGAAGGCTGGCTTCCTAATTAAAGTAATAAGGTCTTCAGTCATTCTTATCATTTCTTTGTTTTTTAGGCATAGAGGCCTGAGCATGTGGTCTGGGCGTCAATTTTCTAGGCTTGGTTCGAGTTTTAGGCCTTGAAAAAGAAGATGGTGTCAGTTTAATATGCAAGTCCGTAGGCCTGAATACACCCTCAGAAGCCGGTGCCTGCACAGTGGCTTTGGACCCATCCAAGGTAGAGACATCAGCAGGTTCCACAGTTGAAGCATCTCATGGCATACCGGACTCTGAATGGGTCTCAGTAGAGGACTGCGAATGTGAAGTAGCGGGTATCAGGGGCTGCGAAAGTGCCCGAGTACCAGCGAACTGGCTTAGGAGAAGCGTCGTTGGCAGCTTTGGACCTAGGCGGCCTGTCTCTGTCTTTATCTTTGCGTTTTTTCGGAATGTCGGTAGTCGGATGGCTTAACGAAGACATATCAGGATAATTGAACCGAGCACCAAAATATTTAGAAGCGAAAATATACCGACGGATAGTTTGTGGTTTAAATAAGGCACAAAACCGACAGCAAGGTACGTCGTGGTCAGGGCTTAGGCAAGGAATACAGTATGAGTGAAAATCGTTATAAGGCATTTGCTTTCCACAACTAATGCAATTATTAACTTTTACGGACATCGCTTTAGAGCAAGAAAAAGTTTCCCAAAAGGGGTACTTAGCTTTTAGTTGAAAACTTCGGTTCTGAAACTCTAAAATGAAAATTTCAGGAGCCGGACGACCGGCACTTGCGAACTGCTTCTGCTTCGGGCACCGCACTGCAAGAAATACTGATGTAATGATGTCGGCTGCATGTTTTATACCCCTGACGTCACGGAAGAAGGGACAGCAACGGACGCAGGACCCAAGACTTTGTTAATCAGGCCGACTGAGGGCTACTGCAATCAGATAACCCAAATGTGATGACTGCAACAGTGAAACACTAAGAACTTCACTGATAATCTTGTTACCTTGTCCTGGTATGACTATGTACTTATGTTGTCTTGTGTCAAATGTGCACCTCTTTCTCACAGAAATTACTTGTCAGTCTGCGAACAATATGTAAATAAACAAATATTTAAATTTAAATAAAACAAAGCTATGAGAAGTAGAGTCACTTTGTCTTGTTGTTTTGAGAACTTTGTGACTCAAAAGGAATGGAAGATGTAAAGGAAATGCATCTACCTGCCATCTTGTCTCATGATGAACAGCAGAGCAAGAAATTTGCAGCGGACTGTTGCAATTAGTCCACCCCTATCTGCTAAGGCTATTAAATGATTTAGTCTCTCGCTGAGGATTAGATTTATCAGTCTACTACATGGTTCTGTAGTTCTGGGAAACATACTGCTGAAAGTAGGAGATTGCGATGAATAAACCAGTGCCTGATCAGCAGCGTTTCCTCACAACCGTGCAAGGTTATGGTGCTCTTATTTTCTTGATATAAAACATTACTATAGTACTCTCTCTACTGATTTCAACCTGATAAGGCACAAAGCAGTCTTGAAAAGCAGTCAAGGCTCTGTATAATGCTTTCATTTCTTTCATATGGACTTGGAGATTCTTGAAGAATTCATATGCTCCAAACTGGAAAGTTGCTTAAGTGAGCTCACCAAACAACATGAACAGCCTAATGTCAGCTTGGAAAGGTTACCTGGTTCCACTTACAATTTTCAGGGACTGTAGCAGTGGGATAAGAGTTTCCAGAAATTCTGAAAACCGGTTACACTTCCATACGAGAAGCCACTGAAGTCTTCTCATATGGAGTCTTACATAACAGACCAAAAGTACACAAGACAGTCAGCTTTTACCAAATTCCTTTCAGCAGCTAGCCATATTCCTTCTGACCAGCTGGGAAAAGCCAAGCTGGGATGAAATTTTACTCTTCCACTTAGCCTTCACAACAGTGTCTTGTCAGGCTAATGTTGAAGTTTGTCGACTTCCTTTGACAATATTAAAGTTAACTGCTGATATCCCTTCTTCAAAGGCATCTCAACCAACATTCTCTAAAACATGGTCATTACACTGCTTCTGCAGTGTTAAACAAATAGTAAATACATACATGAAAAAGTGAAAAAATAAAGTTATGTACTTACCATTATGTTCCATCTGTATTGTCGATTTTCATTTTTCCTCACATATGGGTTCAGATCTGAACCATCTCAGCTGTTACAATAACTCGTGGGAAACAAAAAGGTCTTGGGCATCCTTCCCTTACCCTTAATGCATTCCCCCCTCCTTGTTACCTCAGATCTTGTTTGCTAAGGCTATCTTATGTAGAAGTATTCATTATTTATTTGCATTTTTTACCGGGATGGTCCACTGGGCCAAAAAGTGCCCGTTTTCAGTGGAGGCCCGGGGAGAAAAGCTCCACATACAAAAGAAATTTAAATACAATCACATTTTCTACATACAGAAAGATAACAATTCAAAAAAAAAGACATACAATCTTATCATAAATTTCTAGCTAGAATAACAAAGGCAGTATACATTATACATAAAATATACAAAGTACAATATATCATCTGCCTTGGATACTGTAGAATGAAGACAGCAAGAGATAGTTGCATAACTGTTATATAAAGAGAATTTCACATAAAATGACCACAGTGAGACCATTTCTGGAGTATGAAGAAATACAGCCAATCTGCCAGCATGGAACATTTTGCTCTACCAGGAGAAAGGCCAGGGGCTTTGGAGGGAGGGGTTGTGAGAAGAAATGAAAATTGACAATATAGATGGAATGTTACAGTAAGTACATAACTTCTTTATCTGATATTGGCAATTTTCATTTCGTCCTCACATATGGGACAGACTCCCCAGCTACCTTTATCTTGGGTGGACTCATGGAAAGATGTTCCTCAAAACCACTGAATCAAAAGAGGCCTGTCCCCTGGAGACCAAATCCAATTTGCGAGTGATAAAGGTATGTTTTTTGCTAAGTAACTTTGAATACTGAAGGACCTTCCTAGAGCCTGCAAAGGAGAAAAATAATTGATTTGCCTTCTAAAATCTTTTGCTCTATGTGGATAAAAATGCAATTGCCTATGGACATCCACCAAATGCAGTTTGTATTCACTTTTGCTACGGAAGTTAGGAAAGAAAACGGGCAAGTTAATGGTTTTATTGATATTAGACTCAAACAACTTTAGGTAAAAAGGAGGGGTTGGTGTGCAAGGAAAAGTACAGTTTTGTACCTACCATAAATGTAGATGTTCGAGTGCTAATACAGCTGCAGTCATAACAGATGGGTTCTCCTGCCGTCAGGCGGGTCCTCGGTGGGCCAAATTCCAAAGTCTAGGTCCGGCGTCGGTTGTCGTCGCTTCTTCCCTGATGTCAGTGCGCCAGGGGTATAAAAAAAACCAGCCGACGCCATTTTCTTCAGTTTTTCTTGCCCCAGATGTCAGGTGCCCCCAGAAGGAAGGCAATACATAAATTTGTGTAATAAAACAATGCAATATAAGCAAAATACAGTAGTTGCAAGCAAATACACCATAAAAGAATACCCCAATCAGGTTGTATGAGGAGGTGTTAGCCAATAGGCCTGCCCCAAGAGGGGAAGGAGGGAGGGAAACCTGGACTGCAGCTGTATTAGCACTCGAACATCTACATTTATGGTAGGTACAAAACTGTACTATGTTCATCGTGCATACAAGCTGCAGTCATAACAGATGGGTAGAATCCCAAAGCTAAGAAAGGGGTTGTAGGTACTAGGTGGAACTAAGAGGAGCCAGAATGCCCTGCAAGACTGCAGTGGCAAAGCTTGCTCTAGTCTTGGAGTATAATGGTAGGTGGTAGTGCTTGGAGAAGGTATGCACAGAACTCCAAGTGGCTGCTTCCAAAATATCTTTGGTAGGAACTCCTCTGAGGAAAGCTGCAGAGGTAGCTGTGGCCCTTGTGGAGTGAGATCTGATGTCTGCAGGTACAGTTTTACCATGAAAAGAGTAACAAAAGGTATGCAATGGGCTATCCATTTTGAGATTGTCTGTTTGGAAATTGGCTTCCCTTGAGCTCCTATAGCAAAGGACACAAAGAGCGGTTCTGATTTTCTGAAAGGCTTTGTTCTGTCCAAATAATAACGCAGCTGTCTGTGGATGTCCAAGGAATATAGTAGTCTCTCCCCTCTTTGTTTTGAGGATTAGGGTAGAAGGTAGGTAAGTGTATAGCCTGATTCAAAGCTACACTGGATACCACCTTTGGCATAAAGGACGGGTTGGTTCGTAAGGAAACTCTGCCCTGATGGAAGATGATAAAAGGCTGCACAGCCATGAGGGCTTGTAGTTCCAATACCCTACGAGCTGAGGTGACAGCCAGAAGGAAAGCTGTTTTCCAGGACAAATATTGCAAATCTGTTGAGGCAGCTGGCTCAAAAGGAGGCAAGGTCAGCTTTTCTAGAATGAAATTGAGATCCCAAGCAGGTATTGGTTGTTTCCTTGGGGGTGTTATATTCTTAGCCCCTCTGAGGAACTGTCTTAAGAGGGGGTGAGAGAATAAAGGTGGAGCAGTGTTGCATTCTGCAGAAATGGCTGAGGCATGGATTTTGATGGAGGAGAATGAAAGCCCACTGCTTAGCAGCTCAGCTAGATAATGTAATATTTGAGGTAAATTCAGTTTTCCAGGATTCTGGCCCTTTTTCTCATTCCAGGCACAAAACCGTTTCCATTTTGCGGAGTAAGCTTTTCTAGTAGACGGCCTTCTGGCCTCCAAAATGACATCCTGCACCTCCTTGGAGAGTAGGGTCTATTGTGATGTTAAGGAATCTTCCATGCTGCCAGATTGAGTGTTTTCAGCTGACTGTGAAGAGTTTTGAAGCTGTGCTGAGTCAGAAGAGGCATTAGAGGTAGGGTCCATGGAGGGGAATGCGTCAGGCTCCTCAGGAGTGGGTACCAGTGCTGTCTTGGCCAGTCTGGAGCAATGAGAATCATCTTTGGTCTGTCTGCACTGGTTTTTAATAGAACTTTGGGCAGCAGAGGAAGAGGTGGAAAGGCATAAACTGTCATTGTTGTCCAACTGAAAGAGAGAGCGTCCACTCTCCAGGCCTGTGGATGAAAAGTCCTTGAGCAGAATTTTGTCAATTGGTGATTTTTGTGGGAGGCAAAGAGATCTATGTCTGGCCTTCCCCATGCTTGAATTATCTCTATAAAAACTTGAGGATGCAACTTCCATTCGTGTGGATCTGTCATATGTCTGCTTAGGTTGTCTGCCAGCGTGTTTTCCTTGCCTGGCAAGTACTGTGCTTGAAGTTAGATTTGTAATTCCAGAGCCATGTTCCAAAGTGACATGGCCAGCCTGCATAGGGGGTATGAATGGGTTCCTCCCTGTTTGTTTATGTACCACATTACTGTGGTGTTGTCTGTCCTTATCAATAGCTGACCTGGATGCAGAAGGTCTTTGAAAGCTATAATAGCATTTATTACTGCTAGCATTTCCTTTTGATTGATGTGAAGGTGCTTTTCTTTTTGGGACCATTTGCCCTGAATGCACCGATCTGTCATGTGCGCCTCCCAGGCATAGTCCGAGGCGTCTGTTGTGATGACTTGATTTGCTTGAGGCTTGCAGAATGGGAGAACCTCGTGGGTGTTTGTTTGGCATGCTTGAGCCCACCACAGAAATTCCTTTTGAAGACATGGAATTAGTGGTATTATTGTTTCCAAACTGTGGCTGTGTTGAGACCATAGGTTTTTCAGGTACCATTGAAGTTTCCTCATATGCAGCTTTGCACATGGGATTAGTAGGATGCAAGATGCCATGAATCCCAGAGCCTGCAGGATTTTCCTTGCAGTCAGCCTGGTGCAATTTGCTAGTGTTCTGAAGTATTGAGTTAGTTGCCCCTGCTTCTCTGGCATGAGGTAGGCCATCTGGGTGTTTGTGTCCAAGTTGGCACCCAGGAAAATTATTTTCTGAGAGGGTAGTAGCCTTGATTTCTTTTTGTTGACTGTGTATCCCAGAGAATTCAACAACATTATTACAAAAGCCAGATGTTTCAGAAGTATGTGCTTGCTGTCCGCTTGGATCAGGCAGTCGTCCAAATATGGGTATATTTGTATCCCTTGAAGTCGGCAGTAGGCAATTACTGATGCCAGGCATTTCGTGAATACTCTGGGCGCAGTAGATAAGCCAAAGGGCAATGCAGAGAATTGATAGTGGATTGAACCTGCAAGAAATCTGAGGTATCTTCTGCAGCTTTGTCTGATTGGGACATGCAGGTATGCCTCCTTGAGGTCCAATTTTACCAGCCAAGACTCCTTGCCCAGCATGGGAAGAAGCTGCTGTAAGGTGAGCATCTTGAATTTTGGTACGAGTAAAAATGTGTTTAGGGTGGATAAGTCCAATATGGGTCTCCAATCGGTTCCCTTCCTTGGTACCAGGAATAGTCTGGAATAAAAACCTTGACCTTGTTCGTGAGTAGGTACCTCTTGAATAGCTTTCATGTCCATGAGCTTTGAAATTTGTATTTGAGCCTCTGCCCTTTGATTGTGTGGCAGGTTCGGCATGCCTCTCATTTTTGGAAGAGTGTGAAAATGAAATCTGTAGCCTCTGTTTATAATGTCCAGGATCCATTTGTCTGTTGTGATAATATGCAAATTTTTTGAAAATAATGCCAGCTTTCCTCCCAAGGGTGCTGCCAGCTGAGACTTGCTTGGCATGCAAAGGGGAAAGTCATTGGGTTTGTTTCCTGTATTGTTGTGCACTGTCTTCGCCACCTCTTGGTGCTGGAGTTTGCCATTGTCTGCCTCTATATGATCCTTGAGATTGTCCTCTGCCCCTTGTGTACCTGTATCTACCTCTTTGGGGCTTGTCCGTGGCTGGAAAGGACCAGTTTTTGAAGGCCAATTTCTGCTAAAACGTGGTGGTTGTACCTGTAGAAAAGTTTTGACAGTTTGCATAGATTTAGCTTTTTCTTCCATTTTCCGTAGTATCTCCTCAGCATTAGTACCAAATAATACATCCTTTTGTAAACGAGCATCTAGTAGTTTAGCTTTAACATGATCAGGCAAGGTTTGTTCCCTAAGCCAAGCATGTCTACGAATGACTGATCCTGTAACAGCAGCTCTACTTGAGGCCTCTAGAGCATCATAGCCACATTGTAAGGTGTGTTTACCCATTTGTTCTGCACTATGCATCATATCCTGCAACTCCTTCAAATCTGGTTGTTCAGGTTGTGACATTTTATTCCTTAATTGTGATAACAGAAACTGCTGATATTTAAGCATATGGAACTGACAATTTAAGGACCTCATGGCTAGGGTGGCCGAGGTATATACCTTTTTTCCCCACCTTTCTAAGGATCTAGACTCTCTTCGGAAGGTAATGGATTCTTAGCAGTAGAGGCCTTCATTCCCTTGGGGCCTTGAGAAATGGTTTCAGGGTCAGCATTATGGCTTTTGTAAAGAAATTGGTGTGAGTTAGGAACTCTGTAGTACCCATCAGGCTTGACTGGGGCAGGAGGCAGGGAATCCGGATTAAGGCAAGCCTCCGAGTAAACATCATCAAGTATGTCCAAGACAGGAGGAATCGCCAGAGGTCTGTGCTGAGGTAGCAAAAGAAATTCCCCAAGTCTTTTCTTGGAATCTGAAAAATCTTGGCCTTCCCAATGGAAGTGTTCCCTCAAGGTATGCAAGGTTTCCCCGAAAGAAAAATCCTCTGGGGGAGATACAGAAGGAATGGACTGCTCTGCATCAGAATCTTCAAAAGGGGAGTACGAGTGTTCCTCTTCATCAGAATGTTCTGAAATAATGGAGCCCTGGTCAGAAGAGGGAGAATCTTCCTCCACTCTGGGTCTCTTGTCCGGAGGGGGTTGGGAACCCCTGATAAGAGTAATTAAATCCTCAGCCATTTTGAGCATCTGCTTTTTAGGCATGGGACCTGGAGATGGGCCCTGTGCAACAGGCCTCTTGGGATGCATGGCTGATTTGGACTTAGTAAAGGCCTTTATGGAAGATGAGGGTCTGAAGACACCATGGGTGGAAGTGGACCTGTCCACATTAAGAGGCTCAACACTCACAGTGGCTTCGATAGCTGTAGCCAGGGTATGGGCCGAGGCACCTGCGGTCTCGGTTACAGAAGACACCGCCAGAGAAGTGTCGTCAGTAGTCAGGGGCTGCGTAGGCGCCTCGCTGAGAACCGGACCACGTGTAGTCGGTTTTGGCGTGGTGTCGGTGGAGACTGCGGACCTCGCGTGTCAGTCTTTGTCCTTGCGTTTTTTGGACAAAACGGTAGTCGGAGTCTCCGACATTTTATAATCAAAAGCTTTACCAAAAGTGCTGGGCTTAACTCCGCCCGACGCTTAATAGTGCGTTTATTGAAAGTAGCACAAAAGCGACAGCCCGAGACGTCATGGTCTGGGCCTAAACAAGGTATACAGAGGGAATGGAAATCCTTATGCGGTATTTGCTTCCCACAAGAAATACAATTGTTAACTTTGTCTGACATCGGTCTGAGGCAAGAAAAGTTTCCCCAACGGGGTACTTCGCTTTAAAGAAGACTTCGGTTTCCAAATTTTTGTAATTTCAGGAGCTGGCCGACCGGCACTTGCGAACTGCTTTTGCTTTGGGCACCGCGCGGCAAAAAAGACTGAAGAAAATGGCGTCGGCTGTGTCTTATATACCCCTGTCGCACTGACGTCAAGAAAGAAAGCGACGACAACCGACACCGGACCTAGACTTTGGAATTCGGCCGACCGAGGACCCGCCTGACGGCAGGAGAACCCATCTGTTATGACTGCAGCTGTATGCACGATGAACATCCCATCTGTTATGACTGCAGCTGTATGCACGATGAACATCTGTCTACAGAAAATCAGGTACGAAAGTTGAAAAGATAAGGCCAGACTCTCTGATATCCTTCTAGCAGATGTAATGCCCACTAGGAAGATGGTCTTCCAAGACAAACATTTTATATCACACGCCACTGCGGGTTCAAATGGGGGCTTGACGATAAAATGCAGCACTAAGTTTAGGTTCCATGGAGGGGAGGGGTCCTTATAAGATGGTCTTAGCAAAAAGGTCCCCTTCAAAAAAGCTTTGCGGAGTCTGTGGGAGATCAGTGATAAGTTATTTTTCCCAATGTGAAAATCAGAGACTGCTACTAATTGCACTTCAATTGTAGAGGCATCTGATCCATCAAAATGCTGAGCCACAAATTCAATCAAGAATAGAGTAGATTGGTGCAGTGAAGGGATCTACATTATGCTTTTGAGTCTAGGATACGAATCTTTTCCATTTGCATCTATAAAGTTTTTCAGTGGAAAGCTTACGGCATGACAGTAAAATATGACAGACTACCGAGGACAGCATATGTTGTGTTGGCTATTAATGAAATTGGGAGAAACCAAGCAGTTAGCTCAAGGTTGGACAGACTGGGATGAATCATTCCTGTCAGATAGTAGGTCTGGGGTGGGATCCAGAATCCAAGGTGTTCTCTGTAAACGAAGCCAAAAGGAAGGGAAACCAGACTTGTCAAGGCCAAAAAGAGGCAATGGGGATTACTGTTCTCTTCACCCAGTTTGCTTTCTGGAGAAATTTGGGAAATAAGGGAGTAGGGGGAAAAGCATACAGTAGACTGGGAGTCCAATCATGTATCAAAGCATCCCTTGGTGACTCCCCTGTCAGGGGAATTACAGCAAAGTAGCTGCTGCATTTGTTGTTTAGGGAGATGCAAAGAGGTCGCAGTAAGACTGGCCGCATCTGAGTAAAATTTCTTCTGCCACTTTCTGGTTGAGGGACCACTTGTAAAGCACGAGAATGAATCTGCTCAGCCTGACCACTATCATGTTGGAATTTCCCAGAATGCGTGCTGCTACAACAAAACAGTTTGGAGAGACTGCCAGTGCCACACCTGGAGCGCTTCTCGACACAGGAGGTATGAAGTGGTTCCTCCCTGTTTATGTACCAGACCACCAACATGCTGACTGAATCACCATGGTTCCTTGAGGGAGAGCATTCTGAAAGCCTGCAATGCTAGAAGCACTGCTCTCATCTTCACTGTAAATTGGCCTCGTTGGCAGACCAAGAGCCATGGACAGTCTTCCCTGGACAATTCCCCCACCCTATCTGGGAAGTGTCCATAGAAACTGGGGCTTGCAACTGTAGGGGAACAAAGGGTCAGTCTTGTGTTAGTTGAGCAGAATGAATCCACCAGGAGAGATCTCGTTTGCAGGTATCCATGGCAACAATCTGGTAGGACACAGGGTGGTGGTGAATTGACCACTGTGTAGCTATAGTAGCCATTGTAGTATTCACATGTCAAATCTTGCTAACGGGACCAAAGTGAAAGCTGCCGCTATTGATCCCACAGCCTGTGGGACAGAATGGGCAGCTATCATCCTGTTTTGAAGCAGCTTGTAAGTTTGGCATCCGACTGTCTGTACCCTGGAGGATGGAAGTTTCATGATCATCTGACTTGTACCTAGGACTGCTCCTACAAATTCCAATATTTGAGAAGGATTCAACTGAGATTTTTTGTAATTTATGGCTATGCCTAGTTCTGTATAGGCATGGAAAACAGACTCCCTTGCTTGGATATGTAGGATGCCTGGTTGGGGCAGAAATGAGCCAATCGTCTAAATAGGGAAACACGTTGAATCCTTGTCTCCAGTGAGTCAGTACCAATGCCATGCATTTGGTGAACACTGGGGGTGACACTGAGACCAAAGGGCAGTACTCTGAAGTGGTAATGATTGGTTCCCAGCCGGAAGTGTAAATACCTTCTGGATCGCCTGTCCATCTTTATATGGTTGTACGCATCTTGAAGGTCTAAAAAGCACATCCAATCGCACTGTTCCAAAAAAGGAAGTATAGACTGTACCGTGACCATTTGGAACTTTTGGCGAACAGATCCAGTACTGGTCTCCAGCCCCCTGCTTTTGTTTTCTTTGGAACTAAGAACCAGGAGTAAGTTCTGAATCCTCTCTGGTCTGGGGGACCTCCTGGATGACTCTTGTCTAGCAGCTTTTGTATCTGAACTACTGCATGATCCCTTTGACTGGGTGGAATGTCCAGGATTTTCTTGTTTGGGGAGGGAGGCGGAGAAAGGGTATTGGGTAACCTCTGATTATTATCCTCTGCACCCATACGTCAGTGGTCATGTTTAGCCAGGCTCTCCCGTGCAGGGATAGTCAACCCCGGGATTACCTCCCGAGACGGACAAATCAGGCGTCCTTTCAGGAGTGCTGAAAGGGTTTCCCACAGAAAGGTTCTCTGGACTCTTGGTTCTGTGGGCCTCTCTGCTGTGAGGGCAGAATCTTCCAGAATTGTTCACCACTCTGCCACTGGGGAACTTTCTCCATGTGTGACATAAGATCCTTGTAATTTCTTGAGCCACATTTTGCCATCACCTCTGAGTCTTTGGATAAGGTCTATGAGGGGTGGAAAAAAATGTACGCCCACAGCAGAACATGGCTTACCTTTCATTTCACACTTGGGTAGTGTATCTTTGATCTTGGGGGGAAAAAAAAGGATATGTCATCAAACGCAGCATTGACGAACAAAGCCTTAAAAGGCTCCACAAAGTCACAAAGGTGCACCCAGGCATTCCTCCCCACCAGGGAACTCTGTTCCCTCAGCTGCATGTGACATCAGCCTCCTGGAAGAGTTACCTATAGAATGTAGGGCTGTCAGCTGGGAAGTAACCCTTTCTCAGACCCCTTCAGCTAAGCTCCTTTACCAGATCCCTCTGAAGTTTAGTAAAATGGGAAAGGTAATTCAACGACCATAAGGCAAAAGTCACTGAAGAGAAAACTTGCTCCCCACATCTAACCATCATCCTGGAATACTTATTAGGGAGATGGATAGTCGAACTTTCCTCTGAGAGTTCCTTCTTGGTTACTGCTGTCATGACAATGGCATCTACTGCAACCTCTTTAGTCCAAAACTTTTTGCCTTCTGGCATGGTAATTATTTTGTTAGGTCTTCTGTGAGTTGGAGTCTGGGGTCTGCCACTCCCGCAGAGAGAGATCAAGTCTATGAGCTTGTCAGCTGTTGGGAGTCACTAAGGAGGTAGACGTTTGGAATCCAAAGGCCACCAGGTACACAGACTCCCTCAGGTGAAGGATAACTGGTCTGCCTGCCACTTCTCTGTTTCAAGATCTCCAAGATGTCCCCAAAGGAAACAATATCAGGAGATGACCATGGGGATCCTTCTCCCTCATCGAGGTTGGTGTCTTTCATGGATGACTCCTCGGTGGAGTCTAAATGTTTCCTCTTACAAGTCCTCTTTCAAGGGATCTCCTCAGTGGGGTACTCTGGGAAGGTATAAGAAAGCAAGAGTACCCTTACATGTATCCTGGGGCCCAAGGATCTGCTGTCCCTGTGGAATGTCATAGTCAGAATGGGTGCACAAGGGCTGCTGATGGAAAGACTGTGAATCTAAGGAGGGAGGTGTCTTCCTAGCTGCAGAGGCAGCTTATGGCCCTCTCCAGAGCCTCAAAAGTTGACTGCTCCTAAGTAGAGAAGGAACCTGGATCCGAAAGGTCATGCCTATGCAATGGGG